>NC_060253.1:53294747-53597777 GCF_921293095.1 Ischnura elegans
TTTGAACTCCCAGAAGCAAAACTCTTCGAAGTTCTAGGTGGGCCAGGGAAAGGGATTCATTTAACCCGAATCTGTGACACCTTCATACTTTGCCGCGCATTAAGTATACTTCTAACAGGCACCTATCCATAAATTTATTTACGGGGCTGTAACATAGGAATGGGGGTGTGAGGTGGGGTAGAAGTTAAATAAGTCAACATTTTTGAAATGCAAAAAGTGAACAAAATCCATTGGCACATACCCCACTTTATTTTTAAAAACTGTGCAATTCTATGGAAAAACACATTTCTTAATAAAAGCCTTTAATATAAAACTAGGTAATCCGTGCGAAAATGTCACATTTTGACGCTATCAAGGAATGTTTGTGAAACCGCGTAAAAAACTCTCTTCGTCTCTATAGATGACACAAAAACAAAAAACAGAAAATTTTAATGTCTCATGTTTCTTAGATTTTATTTTTGACATTTTCGTTTGCTTGTGTGACGTTTATTTGGTTTGGTTATGGATTTAACGGATTTTGAAAACATTTATTGGAGTTCAGAATTAAAAAAAAAATTTGTGAAGTCGGTATATCTTGAGCAATTTATCGACGTGGAATATTTTAAATTTTTAAGTCTAATTTATGGGTAAATAGTGAAATTTGAGGTTGAGATTGCATTTTTTGTCAGATTCAACTTTAGAAATGATACCTCATTCATCACTGTAGGTGGAGTATTAACGGAGTATATTCGGAATAACAAAAAAACTCCGCTCTTTAATAATATATATGATATTACCTTGCAACTGACGTTCTGTTGTTATCCCACCTTCGTTTACATCTTTTTATTCTTGGTAACTGTAACTTTGATCACTTTGAATTTTTTCATCATTTTTTTAAGCATACTTCTGTGTCTTTTTTTACTAATTTCACGTCATTTAAATTCGAGAGTAACCTGAATATATATTCCTCTGCAAGTATTTAATGCATGACGAGGGTTTGGTTGGAAGATGGGACCTTCTCGACCCTATCAAGCCCAATAAAGACGTATTATTATTATTAATTTTGTGTCCGCCGCAAAAATTATTTTTGGGGGAAGTTGATAAAAAGGGGAGTTTGTGGTACCACCCTGGCCACGAGCCAGTCCAAAGATAAGCACAAAAAAGTAATTTTCGATATTAAAATTTATTTACCAACAATTTGAATTTCTGAAGAAACTTCTCCGTTTGAGAATCTGATTTTCGAAATCTTCAAACGAAAACTTTCCCTTCGTTTGTTTAGGTTACTTCAAGAACTTAAACACCCCTCATAATCCCCGCCCAATTTGCTGGTGTTTGGTTTCCAACTAAATACAGTTTTGCTAACAAACCCTCTTTATGAACAGTATCACAGAAAGAAACGGCAATTACAAAAAAAACATTTTATTGTTTAAATTCAATTTTGTCAGAATTTTGAATGAAACTAAACGCATCAATCGTAATTCGTGTTTAAGAAGACGAAGTAAGTAGGACATAGAAGAAGTAAAAGATTTGGCATTAGTTTATTCATAATATACTAATTGTTTGGTTTTAGAAATCCCAGTTTAGACTAATGTAAATGGCCAATTTTAACCTCATTTGAAAAAGGCAAGAGTGGCTCCCATGCGATGCCACTCCACGAGACGTCACAGGGACCTAGATTCCATACGAGACTAGATTCGATACGAGTAATACGACGAGGAGGAGTTTTACATCGCCTGAGATTACAAATACATGCATAAAGCACAGAGTTCAGGGAAAATCTCTTAATAATCACCTATTAAAACTTCCTATGGTCGGAAAATTTTCTTCGTTTGATAGGGTATAAATAATCCTTATTTAAGCCAGGCGATACCTGCCAGCAGGGTAATCTGCTACCTGCTAGCAGTCTGCATCGTATCGGCGCTCATAGCCTCGCACCAAGGTGGCCTCACACGGCGGCAGCGGGAACCAGAATGACGTCACACGGGCTTTTCCCAGCATTCATACTTGGCCGTCGCGTTTTCGCGCGCTTGAAAATGTTCACTTTTCCTTTAATCGCGAAAAATAGATATCGCCATTTAAAACTGTAAAGGGGTGGGACACGTACTCAGGACTAATAATCTTTCGATTTAGGCAATTTAAAAAAATAGGAAACCGCCCTATTCGTCATCGATAATTGAAATTTCCTCCACCATCTGAGTATTTTTTAAGTATAATTGCCTTCAGCTCTCATAATTCTGTGTAAAATTTCAACAGAGACAGCTAGTTATCTGTGCATAGTTTTTTCATGAGCATTTTTCCGTGATATCTAGAATTTTAGCCATCCTGGTTACGTGTATTTACCAAAAACTTTAAGTTTTTAACAAGGTGTACAGTTTGCGCAGCTGTTTCGTCTCAACCGAAAACTTCTCCTCCGTCAGCTTAGATTATCTCAAGAACTTAAACTGTAAACCCACTCCCCCGCTCTTCCGCCGCTGAAAGAGGGGGTCCAGAGAGGAGGAAGTTGATCCGGGCGTTGAAGTACACCGAGAGCGAATTTCTGGTCTCACGAGAGTACCCACACTTGGCACCACATCCGTATGTCGGCCTCCTTTCCATCGAGCCCGCATCCTGGAATTCCTCATCGCCACTCGGGAAACCCTTTTGCACAGTCCCCTCTCTCTCTCCGCGGGAAAATCCTCCCCGAACCATTTACGCCACTACTTCCACCTTCTCCCTCACGGGATCTTCTGTTCCCTTGACATCTCCATGCCCATCATTCTCCCCCGACAATACACACCACTGCAAACCCTTAGTGTACAAACGCGTACGCGATTTCTATTAAATCGCCATTTCAGGCGTCTCATCAATCAGATTTTCTCCCCTTAATGCGTAGTTTTCCGCGTCGTTGTCTAGATTATGTCTCCATGATTCTGGGTTTCACCGGGTGGATTTTCTTTGCGACGACAGTTTCTCCGGTGTTCCAACCGTCGTCTTCAGGTCGATGTCGGGATTCAACTGGATGCTGATTGGTCCACTTCCTTTTTTTCTCGTATGACCCTCTTCCACAACTCGTACAATCAGCATCCAGCATGAAAAATTGGCGCCAAGAATGCACTATATAAGTCACCAAAAATTGAATCCCGACATCGACCTGAAGACGCCGGTTGGTATACCGGAGAAACTGTCGTCGCAAAGAAAATCCACGCGTTAAAACCCAGAAGCATGGAGACATCAGATTTTCTCCCCATCTCAAACTTAAAGCACGTCTTTCTTCACGATAAATTTGTACTACAAATAAACAAGAATTTCAACAAACTGAAAACAAAAATTTCGCGGAAAATAAATAAAAATCTCAATAAACTCAACTGCATCTGATGGTCCCGGGTTCCGCGCGGAGTGACGCCTTTGAAATACCCAAAAAAATTCAATGAAAGTTCGAGATGGGCCACGGAAAGAAACTGACTCATTCATGACGAAATAACTGAGTGATTGAGTGTGGAGAAAAAATGAAATTCGTTTCAGGCTTTGCACTGTGGATATGCGGTGCATCCATGTTAATACATAAACAACAAATGGTGATTTTCACACTTTAATATGTAACTCTACTACCGACCATGGTTTCGACACTCTATGTCATTTTCAAGGTAAAAAAAATGAGACAGAGTGACATATTATGATATTACTGATATGAGATATTATTATTTATATGACATAATAGATCGAAAACATGGTCGGTAGTGGAGTTATAAATTAATTGTACAGGAAATTACCATTATCTCTAGAAATTACCAGTTGTTTTTATATATTTTATCATGGGCCCATTATTATTACGATTTTTTCCCTTTATTCAGCTATCTACCTTTTAATGTGTCAACCAATGAACCAGTAATTACGTTGATCAAGGAACCACGACACATATGAATACCTTCACTTAGCAAGACCACATCGAGCCATTTATTCATATTAAGATACCTGGCAGAACACGTTATGTCATGCAATGAACATGTCAGTTTCAAGGTGTCAATTTAGTGTCAAAACCATGGTCAAAACCATGGTGAAGTGAGGTATGATTACCATTTGTAGTTTATAATATATAATTGGTGCATCGCATTTCCACCGCATCAAGTCTAAAACGATTTAATCCTTTCACTGAGTGATTCGTTCTGAAAGTTAGATGGCATAGGTGAGGTTAGAGCTCACCCCGACTAAGCCATAGAGGTCACACGTTCGGGGTAAATGAGTCGGTTTCTTTCCCTGGCCGAACGAACTCGATCTCGAACTTTTTCGGAATTTTTCTATAGGAAGTTCGAAGGCTTCACTCGGCGCTGAACCCGGTACAGTTAGATGTATTTACATAACTGTAGTTGAGTTGACTGAAATTGTTGTTTATTTTTCGGAATATAGAAAAAATTAGGAAGTCGTGTTAGCATCGTAAGTGGTTGAATACAGATCCATCGCGATTTATAGTATGTTTACCGTAAGTTGGCACAAGGTATCAGCATCCACCATTCATTTCAATAATCAACCTCTTATATTGTGCAGGACTGTAAGCTTTTTAGAGCATCATAGAATGGCAGAACACGGTTTACGGTATAACCTCCGCTTCTGCTCATTGTAGAAACAGCAATTTCGCCAGCGTCACAGCAGGAGAAACTACTGTTTCCTTGAAAAATCCTTTTATCATGTTTATTATCTCTGTTCCTTCAAATATTTCTCCTTTCTATCTCCAACACGCACTTCCTCATTCGACGAAGATTTCTATATTCTTCGGCTCTTTCCCGCTTCATCCTGATGGATGAGTGGGGCCAAATTTTACGCAGACACACAGCAACAAGAGAAAATGGGGTTTGCTAAGAGTGTATATTGCTCGAAAATAATGTTCAATTTCTTCTATCGTGGAATCAGGGTCTTTTGTAGGGCATCTCAAATGGCAGAATTCGGTTTACGAGATTTCCTACGCGTCTGATCATTGTAAAAACGCTTTTTACCAGATGTAACAAATGTGATAGCAAGTAGTCGATCAGGTTTATTCTTATTTAAGTTAACTGCTTATTCTGAAACATTTTTTGTTACAGAACTAAAATAATATTTTCTTCTTCATCTTCATGTGAGAATGCTTGCGGAATTGTTTTCTCCTGCCGGTTATCTACTCACGTGAAAAACACTAAGAAAATGTTTTATACGTGATTTAATTTGTAATATAATGTCAACACTCCGAAAAACCTTTATAGGTAGGTACACTTAAAATTAGACATAAATCCAGTCGAGGTTTGCTGGAGTGTGGTGCTTGGGTTTGCGTGTTAGTTCACTGAGCATTTGCCTATATGATTTTCAATAAATTTCATAGTTTGAATGTGAACAATAAAAATAAAATTTGGTGAAACCAAACTATCAAGATAACTTTTTCCGAGTAACAAAATAACTTTCGTCAGCGTTACAGCAGGAGAAACTAATGTTTCAAGGAGAAATCCTTCGATCATGATTTACTTTATCTCTTTTTTCACAATTTTCCCATTTCTAACCCAGCCACTCCTTCATCGGACGAATATTTCTATATTCTGCAGCTATTTTCCGCTTGATCCTCATCATTCCCTCAACTCCAGTTTTTTCGTATATATATTTCTATTGTTTACACACGTTCTTGCTCTCATTTATCGCCTCCTTCCAGGAACTCTCGTTTCAAGTCCACTTGTTTGATACCCATTAAGCGAGGACCATTCATCTTGCAGGGGATACAACTACTCTCGAGGGGATGTTGGGTTGGCGAGGAAGAGGGTCTGAGGGGGAGGTTTAGGCGAAGGCGGAAAGCGATATAAGAACAATAAAAAAGGAAGCAGCACTATTCCCCAAGGGCCAACTCACACTTACATACCCATTGCCAAGACACTCAATAAATGTTTTTTTTTTTCGTATTTTCCCCGGAGAACATATTGCTTGAAGAGATGTTATGAAACATTTCTTATCGATTTAATTTCATCTTTATCATTATAAAACTTTGGCGTAGCCCCATATCAAGGCTACTTACTCATATGGGTATTTGTAAAATTTAGAACGTATAGGAGTAAACAGCAAGGATTGGGTTTTCGTCTGTTCCCAATTGAAAATATTGCGTGAAGAGATGTTTTGGAAACTTTTTACCGACTAAGGTTTATTTTTATCCTTTGGAATACTTTGGATCAATCAAGACTAGTCACTCGTATAGATATTTGTGCAATTTTGAATGCATAGAATTAAATCCCATTGATTGGGTATTATGATGGCCGCACCAAGGTATCATGCATGTTATCGTAGCGCTTAAGTTCTTATTTATTTAAGCGCTTAAGTTTTATACTCCCCTCTTTTATTAATGTTGACATAATTTTTTAATAATGATCTCTACGTCGAAAATAACGATTAGACATGTTTTTAAATGTATTCTTCTATCAAAGATATCTCCCGCCGTTTTCATTCATCTTACGTGCTTTGAATTCATTTAGTACATGATAATTTGCTCATGATTACGGAAGAAGCATGGCAAGGCGTTCGGTTCATTTATGTACTACTATTTTACCTGTCTGATATCAGCAATTTGTCCAAGTAAATTCATATGCTAGATGTAATCTGCAGATTGGGTGATTCTTTGCATTGCCAAGACACTCAATAAATATCTTTCGTATTTTCCTCAGAGAATATATTGTTTAAATAAATGTTATGAAAGCTTTCTTATCGATACATTTTTATCTTTATCCTTAGAAAACTTTCAAATTACCATGACTTAAATCAAGCCTACTCACTCACATAGGCAATCGTAAAATTTTAAATTTACTGGAGCAGTGGCGGATCCAGGTTAGGGACGAGGGGGAGAGATTAAAATTCCATCAGTATTGGGGGTCGGAAAAAATTACCATCCTATCTAGTGTAAATTGGATACCTAAGGGGGGCCTATAGCCCACTTAGGCCCAACCCCCGTATATCCGCCACTGTATTGGAGTAAACCCTAAGAAATGGGCATTATTTTGACGCGATCAAGGTGTCGTGCAGTGCATGTTATAAGCGCATTGCACACACAACGCACTTTCAACGCAAAGTTCTTATTTGCATGCATTGTTTGATATACTGCCCCGCTTATTAAATTTTACATCTGTTTTTAAAAAATTTAAAAAAAACGTCGTCGTCGTATAAATTAGGCACGTTATTGAATACATTCTTCCATAAAAAATTTCTCCTGCAGTTCCTCCCCGCCTTTATCATTCAGCTTAAGAGCTTCGCCTTCCGTTAAGTACATAATAATTTTTAATAATTACGGGAGTAGCATGGCAAGAGATTCAGTTTTATTTTTATTAGTACAATACAACATATGTTATGTCAGTTTTTTGGTCAAAATGCATTCATAATCTAGTAGTAATCAGCAGATTGGTTGATTACACGGGTCACAAACTGACAGTCACTTGTAGATGTTTTTGTGAACTTACTCACGTAAGCATGCAATATTAGAAATCTAGTATCCTAACCTTTGATGCATCAAATGGCTTTTTAATGAAACATTGGTATTACGTTTTTATATTTACAAACATACCGTTGTTATATATTTAATCCGTCATTAAAAAGTTATCATTATTCGAGTCTGCCTTTCGGAGGGAATAAGGTTTTAAAATTGCAATAACACTCTTTTTCATCGTTAACTTTGTCCATGAACTTCCAGCCGTGCTTTGGCTCCCCTATGCTATTCAAAGAAATTGCACTTTAATACTAGATGCCCGTGTCCTAAAATAAATTGAGCCGCGAAAAGTTTTTAAGTGGATCGTAAAAAATGAGCTTTATAAAATATTTTGCATAAGAATAGTATATTTTTTACGGTGATGTCTGTATCGTAAAAAAAGTCTCCCCTTGAGACTGATTAATTGTGCTTGCCTTTCTGATGACATGGCATAATTCCAACTTATTCATGGTAGTGATTAATGGACGCATCTTAGTCTTCCTTCGTGTCGTAAACATTTCGGAAAAAGCAATGTGTGGAATGTTTAATGAAACAGGAAGAGGTGTGCCTGCAATTGATAGAAGTTTTGAAGAGAATGAATGTCAGTTTCCTATATATTTGTATTGCACTTATAAATATGAAGAAATACCTTTGCTAAATCCTTAAAAATAGTTGAAAATACAAGTTTTCTTCATTGGTTAGTGTTGCTGAGCATCATAGTCACATTCGTCTTTTGAAATCTCCTACGTCGTTAAAAGATTAACGCGTGAGTCATGCAGCATACTGAATATGTATCTAAAGCAAGGTTCACGATAGCTATTGAAGTAAAATAACTCATGCAATCATGACTTTAGGAAGGATTTGGTTTATAGCATCTAAAAGGGATGAAATAATGGTACTTAACAACCTCATACATTAATATGTCGCCACATAAAGGGATTTTATTTCACGTGTCCCAATGAATTTAGTTTTACCATTTGAAAAGCTTGAAATTGGGTCATGTTGGTTTAAGGTTACGTGATGATTACCGATGCGCATATCACGCGTTCCACTTGGGCCTCCAATTTATTTCCGGTTTCATACGTGGATGAAATAACGACCAAATAATCCTTAAGCTAAAATTATTACAGTTATTATCCATAAACTATCAGAATGTTATATGACGGATATAGTAATTGGAAATGAAATAGTAACAAATTTTAAGAGAATTTCATTTGATTGGGCAGATTTTTAGCTTTTTTTCAAACCGTTATTGGTCGCAGATCGAGGAAAGTGAAGATAATGGCAACATTCTACCTGGAATTTTCTATATTATCGATTTCTTATAGTTTTATAGTTTTTATTTCGGACAGTGCTCGGGGTGTCCAAATATTTCCTAAGATTGATGAGAACTTTTTTAGCAAGAGTTAACGAGCGTTAAACATAAGATGCCCATTGCCGTATACATGTAATTTCCTCTGAGCTAAGTTGATAGTGGGAGCATTAATTTAATATTCGTCAGAAATTCATGAAACAAATTTCTTGGTAATATGCATTTAGTTTCCACTTTGCGTATAAGTATTTAGTGCATTCTGAGTGCTTTATTGGAGGATGCGGTACAGTGCCTTTCATGTATTCGCTGCAAAGTGATGACATAGCTCACTGCATGATGAAAATGGTATTGTTACCAATTACAAAGCTAAAAGAAACAGATCATGAAACTATTATATCCCTTTCGTTAGATCAAAATTATCAATTCCCTTGAAATGGCAGTTTTCGTAGTTAGTGAAAGTATATGAATGAAAAATTGTAGATGCCCACAAATATTAAATTAGAAATATGTTCTGATACCTGTGATTTCCATTCCTGTCATCATTTTTTAATGTCTAAGTGGTAATGCAATGTATTACATTACTTTAAATTAATTGATAAATTTTGAAGGGCAACAATGCTTAAACTGTGCATGTAAATCAAAGAAAATCCGCAAACGCTATCGACTAAAACTTATATGCGACTTCGTTTAGGACTAACGTCCAAGATATCTGAGATCACCTGGATGGTTAGCATTAAATTCACCTGTTGTGTTTCTTTTAGGGTCGATAATAATATCAGGCTTAAATACCTGGGACTCAGCTTTATCCATGTCAACATCCGAAACCAATCCGACCAAGGTATTGACACCCTGTACCGCTATCTCTCATGGTAACATTTTCCGAACATAACTTAAACGCCTATAGTGGTGAAGTATAACAATCAAGCTTAGGGAAGGGAGTGGGTAGCAGGGGTGCCGACTTACAAAAAATATTGGGGGGCCCAAACCGGGGACCTTGCCCCAGTAAATTTTATAAGTAGTTAATTTTATAAGTTTTTAAGCATTTTAGAAGAGTCATACGATCAACATTAGAACCCTGATAACTTGAATCTCGATATCTGGACACTCCGGGGAAAATCGACAAGCCATACACATTTTTTCCTCACATCTGTAACGAATTTTTGGGGGGGCTCGGGCCCCCTCAGGCCCCATGGAGTCGGCGCCACTGGTGGGTAGAAATAAGTGAAAGAGTGTTGGCGTTGAAGGGCAGTTAGCATGGCCTGGGGATTAACTGATAGAAGAAAGTTCAAGTTTTAGAAGAGGTGATATTTCATTAAAGACGTCTTTACATACCCAGTCACGTCAAATTACGCCCGTCTTATTATTATTAACGAAATAGTTACAAGTGGGCAGATTATCCAATGGCACAGAAAATATGTTGCCAAAACATTAAATAAAGGCACCTAATTCTCGTTTACTTCCTTAGCCTCCCTTTAAAAGTATTTTATTTTTCTGGGAATAGGTCGTTGTGATGTTCTTTTGGAGTCATTTGTTAAGACGACGCATGATTCCCGCTCAAACTCTCTTTTTTGTGCTGAAATGCTTGTGTAAAGCTGATGCAATGACATTGAAATTATCATGGATTGTACTTAATTTGCTCCCTTGGCAACCCTTACATGCATATAAGATATGATATTATCTCTTCTTCAGTGTTTAAAACCGTTAAATTTATGTGTATTAAGAACAAAGAATATGTGAAATAGTGTACAGGAGGTCCAACGATGAACCATTAAAATTTCAAGATAATGGCATAAATTTTAATCTAGTCTTCTTTGTCCTTGAAATGGTTTAACTTAATTTGGGAGACCTTTACTGGGTAGTATCTTAAAGGTGTACATGTATACCTCCTATCTAAAGGGAGGATAATAAGAGACCCCTTTGCGGTTAATTTTCTCTGTTTTTTTGAATTCCTGATAAAATTTACCTCGGAATATCATTTTGGTGTGTATGTATCTTGTTCCTATGAATGTAATAAGTCTTGCTTTTTCCAGTACCAGTGTAAATATTTTGGGCCTGCATAAGCTTCACAAGAGGAATACTCCTTTCAGATAAAAAAATCGATTAAGAGAAAGTTGTAAAAAAACTGTTTAAGTAAAATTTTATCCAAGAAAGTAATATCAAAATATTATTATCTTAAACTTTCAATGTGATTGGTGAATTCACATGACTCCTACATTATCCATCTTTGCATGACTTGAAAGCTTCAATTTAAAGTCAGCTTTTTTCGGAGAGATATCGCAGAACCGTAAATCAAATGGCAAACAAAGATGTGGTACTGCCCGCATAGTTTTATTTCACAAATCTACAAATAAAATTAAGTGGGTAGTACGATATCTTTGATTTATCATGAGCTAATTTAAGTTAAGGTAACTAGTTGAAAGTAGCACAGTATCATTTCTAAGGATCAAAAATGAATTTGGTGGTTGAAATAAAGGAAATATCTTCTTCATCCTAGCGTTTGTCCCGCGCTATTGCAGGGTCCGCTGTAAAATAAAGGAAATATAAAGATGGTAATAATGCTTGCTGGCATGGGGTGGAAATTTAGGAGTTGCTTGAAGATTACTTTCTTCGCTTCCTGCGTTGAGGAATTATGCGCATGCGAATTTTATAGTTATCGTCAAAACAAAGCGTTTGCATGTATTTCCCAAGTGCCTTTCTTTATATTCTGCCCTTTTCGCTGCTGCTTAAAGTGTCCTTCCTTTTTTCCACGCAGTCCAGAGGCTTCTTCAATCAGATAAATAACCAATTAAGAAAAAGGTGTCAAAAGTCTGTTTTGGTAAATTGTTTTATCCAAGAAAATATCGCATCCTTTCCTGATTCTCCATTCTCCTCCATGCATAGTTCAAGGCCACTCCATAATTCCTCTTCGGCTCAACGGTCGGTATCTTCATTCCTGCTATCCATTCTCGGAAAAGTCCTCTTCGGCCGCACTGTTTTTCCCGGGCTTTGAAGAGGCCTATTGGGCTTAGGAGGGTAAAGGCACCGCTCATTGAATCACATCAAACATCTTTATCATCCTATACTGAAACTGCATAATGAGATTTTCCCGTATCCACTCTCGGTGTATGTTTCCATAGCACCGTCAGTGTATCGGCGTCTACAGCTGGTATTGGAGGTTTCGTTGCTTTTGAGGAGAACATCCCGCAAACCTAGTGTTAATTTTTTTACCCAGGAAATTGCAATCTGTTGCTGCTGTTTTGATAGAATGATAGACAGTATACAGATAAAGAGGGAATGTACGGCGAACGCTAATTAATTGAATGTTTGGCGAGTGGTTACCCAGAGAGTACGTGAAGAGAGGTGAAAGTAATTAAGGAAACGGTAATTATAAATCGGAGCTAAGCTAAGGATTTCTGAGACCTGAAGGATTTTTTCAAATGAAATTTTCGAAAAGGGATTAAAAGGACTCTTACAACCCCTCTGAGTTCCATTATTTTCCCTTGTCTCTTACGGCCAGTCATTTCCATCACAATGTTTAGGGCTTATTGAATATGAGCTAGTTGATCAGTGAATGTGTTTTCAATGCTTAAAGAATTTGATATTTTTTGCACTGATGAAATACATACCTATTTAGTGGAAGAAAACGCTTAAAATTTAATTCGATGAATATCCACCTGCAAATTGTTGTTGCCTCCTGAATTATTGTCAGTAAGTATTCAGATAATTTTATAGGAACGCATTTTGTAACACTGTAAATATGTTGGGCCTACAAAGGGGTCATATGGAGAATACTTTATTGACTTAGGAAAAATTTGCAAAAACGCTGTATTGGTAAACTGTTTTATCCAAGAAAGAATTATCAGAACGTTACTTAGATATGTCAATGTGAATTGTGGGTTCACATGGTTCATACAGTATCCATCTGAGCATGACCTTAAAGCGTTCCTATTCAGCGATTTGTTTAAAATTTAACTGGGGAAAATCCACCTATAAATTTTTATTCTGCCTCTGGAATGATAGTTTGTGAGTGCTCGGCTAATTTCAAAGGAATGCATGACATTTGCAATTTCCACCATGATTTCATGCACCTGAGAGCATTTTTTTTAAATTCTGTCTACCTTCCTTATGGCATAAGTGTACGTCAAGGTATCATATAAGAATGACATATTTCAGAGCCCCTTTGCCCTGTTTCTCTATCCTGTGGACACTCCCGTGTTATGGAGAATGTGAGGGTAACTGTATTTTTATTTCAATTATTAGTCGCCCCTTTATACGGAATTTGCAATTTTGTTCCGATGTGCTCAAATTAGTTAACTAAACTTCCATGTGAAAAAATTTTTTTCCATATTCTCAATAGATGACCTTTGATTCTTCTAGAACTTTTGACATAGATAGGTTGTCGCAGGAAACGAGTTCATGGTCAGTCCATTCCAATATATTGTTTTTCAAATTTTAAATTTTATGCTGAAAAATCTGGGGTTTAATTCAGATGTGATGACTGATATTATCTTCATCTAGTTATTACCTGCACGCAATAGAAAAATTCCCCATGTAGAGTTTGCTACTTTGCCGTATTTATGTAAAAGTATTCAAGTATGAGGTATCGAGAGCATGAGGGCGATTAAAATTTCTTTAAGTTATTTTCCAAGGTATGATATTCTTTCAATGTGACGATTCCAAGGACATTAAAGTTTATATCCTACTTACTAATCCGCAAAGTTCTTCCTCTCAATTGCTAATTCTACCTTACACGTGGGTATCGACAATATGTTTCCTCTCGGATGATTACTTCTCATTATTATTAGTTTTTTTGTGAAACTCATGAGTAGTTTCAATTAATTTATTTCCATGGTATGAGCAAATTAACAATGAGCTGGATTTTTAAATCCTGAAAGTAAAACTAAATGGCTCTCAATTGGAAATGTCACATTTACTCGTGATCAGTTGAAGAACTAGTTCCTGAATTTTTTCATGGAGAACCATTCATCAAGGTAAAAAAAATCGCTCATTATAGCGTTAAACAAAAAAAACCACGCAATACAGAGGAGAAGATGAGACACGGTTTGCCGTTTGATGGGAGCATATGGCGTCATCATTTGATCTGCGATGGAGTCTAGGCCGTCCATTATTTTGCAGCAAACGGCTTGAAAAATATGGAACAGATTGAAAAGCGTAAAAAGTGAAATCTCACATTGTATTTTGCACCGCACGTACGTTTCAGCCGTTAGGGTGAATCATGTTCACCAACCAGCCAGTCAACACAACACAATAAATATTGTACGTATGTTTGCGTTGAGTGTTTGGTATGTTGTTTGTGACAGCAGAAACTTGGTAAATTGAAGGCCGCGGCGAAATCACATTATTATCAGATATTATTACTTTTCTACTTATTTTATATACTATCCGTTTTTCTTTGTTGTTAATAATTTTTTTATCTTTTTTCCTTGCAAGCAGCAATTTTGGAGATTTTGAATCACTTGGTCTATCTTTTGATTCTTTTTCTAAATACATATACCTTTTCTTTAATAGGTGGACTACGTATCTCTATATTTAAGCTCTATTGACATTGAAAATTAAATAAAATTAGTGTGCGCGACCATTATTAATCACGAAATTTTTAAACTATTAACGAACTATACAAGGTGTGATCAAAAAAAGAACGGACTGATTTTATTTTGTGCAACCGTTTAACGAATCGAAATGAAATTAAATACGTCATCTTGCGACACATCTGAAGACTAAAACGAGAGGTGTTGCGTTTGTTTACGTCGATTCGTTATGCAGCAGCAGCGGTACGTGTCCTAACCTGTTCGTCGTCGCGTGCAACGGCAGCGTTGAAGGAGCAAGAGCAACAGCTTGTGTGCGTGAAATTTTCTTTCAAACTTGGTAAAAGTGATAAGGAGACGATTGAAATGATTCATTAAGTCTTTGTTAATGAAGCTAAATATGTGTTGAAGCCAGTTTTGTGAGGCGCAACCGCCGACATGATTTGGCCTACAAAACGAGTTCAAAATATGAATTTGAGAGAGAGAGAGAGAGAGAGTCACTGAAGCACGTGAACATGGCGGGCGACCGTGGGTAAGGAGGAGAGGGAGGGGGGGAGTGGGACGGCCTCTGCCGTCTGTTGCGCCGCGTCGCGCGAGCCGCATCGCTTAGCGCCACTCTTGTCGCCGGGCTGCGCGGACCGCAAAGCCTAAATGGTGAAAGATACGTGAAAACCGATGAACCATATGGATCATAACTTACCCTGATTACTCTTATTTTGACAGTTTTCGCGTAATCGTATGACAAATTAAGGGTGTTGGTATTTAGGCGCCTCTCGCTAACTAATTATTTAAAAATTTTCGAATTTTTTTGCCTATCCTTGTATACCTGAGGGTCATCGAAATCCGGTTGACGATTTTGAAATTAAAAAAACAAATGTTTTTTTGGGTCAGCCTACCCAACCATCATTTCAAATTGGAAAACAATTTGGTGTGGGAAAATCGCCGTTTAACTGTTAGGGAGGTAAACGAGGAAGTGAACATTAGTTTTGGATGCTGTCAGACAATTTTGATTGACATTTTGGGCATGACGCGCGTCGCATCAAAATTCGTTCCTAATGATGGCGTTTCCAACGCGTTTACGCGCAGACTCACTGGCTGATCGTGAGAGTTTTTTGCATGAACCACAACTTCGGTGATTTCGCAGCCACCCTACTCTCCAGACGTGGCTCCAACAGACTTTTTTCTGTTTCCAAAGTTAAAATCAACCTTGAAAGGCCACAGATTCGACTCTAATGCGGACATTAAAACTCATTGTACGGTTGACCTGAAGAGGATCCCTAAGGTGGCATACCAGGCAGGATTCGAGAGGTGGAAGAAACGTAGGCAAAGGTGTGTCGTCAGCTAAAGTATGTACTTTGGAGGTTACCAGTTCGATTAAGTTGTATCTGTCGAAATAAACAAGTTATAAAATCAGTCGGGTCTTTTTTTGATCACACCTTGTGTATTATTTTGTGGAGGCGACCAACAGCTGAGGTCATGAAAGGTGGAGAGAAACCCGGCGTTGGCATTAGCCTGCTCTTAATGAAAGGCGCCAAGGGGACCACGGCTTAACATCCTTTCCGACGAACGGAGTTTAATGCTTGAAATATCCTCCACACAACACTCAAGCAGGGAACGGGTGACCTCCGAGGATTGAAAATTCTCCGTCATCGCCGGGATTTGGACCCAGGATCGCGGGACGTGAATACAACACTCTAGCCACTACACCAACTCGATTTCCGGTCTCGTTGGCGCTGGGGTAACGTCCCTAATTGCCAACCTAGGAGTCGCGGGTTCGAATCCCGCCTGGGTGGATTTACCACCATCCAGAGCATGGATGTATGTGATTGTTAAACAAGTAAATTGTACTAGAGGACTATATGGTCCTAAATTTGCTTTTATAAAGACATTATGTATTATAATTATTATTAATATTATTATCCCCCTAGCCAGGGGCTAATAGGAACAGCACTAGCCTAGGTGCTGTTTCTATTTGGTAAATTTCAAATTGAGCCGATTGTGTAGCTGCAGAGAAGTCTAGAAGATGGGGATGTTTCGAAGCTTCGAATACATATATTTCTGTGGCATTGCATCCCAGCAGCGCACCTGTCACTTTGACATTGATTTTTACGAACAGTTGCATACTGGCTTGCTTTTCGAACTTATATCTCAGCGGCTCAAATGAGTTTCTTCCCAACCTTGTAATAAGACATCATAACCCTGAGCTTTGTTTTTTTTTCTAATAATGGCCTCCTTTTATTGATAGATATGGCCCCCATGTGCAGCGTTGTTAGCTCTCCTTTGATATCGCAAACGCATGGTCCTTATGAATGCAGTCATCAGCATCCTACTCTTGTGATTATCTCTCATCTTCTACCACCATACCCACATCGCGGACCACAACGTGAGGGCATGCAAGGGGCAGCCCATACGTCTGCATCCCCCGTTCACTCTCTGTGAGGAGTATTCGCGCCCTTGCAACACCCCATACAACTCGATACAGTATCTTGAGGGTCGACCCATGGAATCTGCACCTCCCGCTCCGATGAACAATCTCCTTCCTATCGCGGCCATCCATTCTCTTGAAGGCGAACCTCTCGTGCTGGCTAAGACCATGCGGGAACCTAACGCTTGATCCCCTCTCACGCAACATAGCAGCATGAGCATATCGCCCACTCGCACCATCACCAAGAGACGCCCACGGAAATGAGACATGAAGCAATAAATTTAATTTAATTATCTGCTTGAGGCTTTCGCAGCGCTGAATTGCAGTTCTCCTTATCGATGGCTAAGTTCTAACGACACGTATCTCAAAATTTGGCCGGTCTGAGTAAATACTGCTAATACTGTTATTAAAAAATAAAATTCAAGCAAAAATAACTCCTTGTTTGCAAATGTACGCTACTTTTTCACTTTTATGTATTTCTGGTTTCTTATTTCAATTAAAATTATATACAATTAAATAAATAATTGTTTTCTTCTGCTCCCCTGAAAATTTGTAATTTTTTAGATATGTGTTGTTAGAACTTAGCCATCGATATGGTTTTTTGGCAAGCAACTTCGAAATTGTTTACAAGAGTAATGAAGGGTTATAAGGGGGCATCCATCAATTACATGCGGCGTTTAAGTGGGGAAGGAGTCGAACCAATTCGCACCCAATCTTACTTGGGGGTGGCGGGAGATCCTGACTAGTATCGCGTAATCTTTTTACAAAAAAAAGTGTAAAATTGAAAGAAAACTGGGTTGAATTGCGGACGTAAATAATAATCTTAAGTAAAAGTCTCAAATAATATTAAATGAATATATTTAAACAAAATGTTGTTTTTTCTTAAATCCAAGGGAATTAAGCTTATTTTAATGTATTTACCATGAAAATATACGTATTGAAAAATGCAACAATGAGGGATTTCTTAAATCCTGGCGGTAAAACTAAATGGCTCGCAGCATTAGTTGTATTCCTTAAAATTTTTATGGAATAATTTTTGGAGTTGGTTGGAGATGTAAAGTATTGACTAATTTGCAGGAAGAGCGAAGGTTAAACAAATGGAAAAAAGGGAGAAATATAAGAGGGAAGATTCGGAGAGAAATTTTTTTATGAGACTGTGGGAGAGAGGTAGGCCGGGGACAACGTAAGAGTGCGAGACAACGTAAGATGAAGTGAGTGCGTAGGGAATTCGCCCAAATAAACCCTTCGCATAAAATGCTGTGGTTACGGGGAGTGTTGAAGGAAGGCAAGAAGGCAGCTATAAAATGAATAGGGGTCAGATTGGAGCAAAAAGTAACTATTAACAGAGTGAGGCTGAGGATCGGGGTTTCACTTTTTGCCGATTTGAGGCTTAGTTCACTCAATGAACCCTGAGACGACACGATAACCACTCTCATTACATATTTTTCCCCCTCTAGTGTCTTTATTTGTTTAAAATATGGGTGAAGTGCTCATAAAACTTAAATGTTTACTATATTACGCCGTCAATATTTGGCATTCATAATAAATACGCTCGAATTCTTCTAATGCTTGAAATTAATGGAGTAAATTCTATTGAAGTTGTTTTCCGCGTCATTTAGTTCTTCAAGAGAACACATCGCTCCTTTTTGACCAGCTTCTTTTCCATAGTCTGTCTTTTTCTGCAATGGATTACCCGTTTTCATCCTGAAACTTTCACGGTATGTAGTGTATACAGATTCTAATACAAATCGACTAGCCAGGGTGATAAACGTACGGAGTTACCCATAATTCACAAAAGTGCAAACATTCCACAGAGGAAAAAAATCATTAGCCTTGACCTAGAGTCGAGCCCGGATCCCTAGATTCTCAGTGTATTTCCTAAATTTTACGGTATGCTATACAAATTTCCATAGCTGTGTGCTGACTTGCTACAGTACTCGTCCGGGTGTCAAGGAATACGGTTTTTTTCTATGGAATTTCACATAGAGTGTTTAGATTTTTTAAATGAGACTGTCTCAAATATTAGAATTTTCCATTTAAGAAATTTGTATGTTAATCTTAAGGGATTAGTTTCGTGCTTCGAAACAACAAAATCTCTCTTGGGTCTAGGTGTCCGAGGGAATAGTGGAGCTGTTCGGCATTTTTGGCATTCTGCCTCAGCCAAACTTGAAATGGGGCGAGCGGTAAGTACTTGGCGACGAAAAGATCGGGAACCTCGGGGTAAGTTGATGGATATCAGAGAGAATAAGAAGATTGAGGTGGACTTCCCGTGAAAGACATTTGGGTCACACATGGGGGAATTCAGGTCAGGAGGAGGAGTGGAGGGAAGATTGTGAAGGTTAAGTCAGGATGCTGTTCTTGTGCATGTACATTAATGGGGTCAGGGGTGAGTTGTTCCCGTGACGGGTCTCCGAGGTCACTGACTATAAATCGAAGTCACTGCTGGCAATCCTCCTGGCGAGCAGTTAGCGATATCACGGGGTTACATTGCTGCGGGAGGCATAGAAGGGAGGAGCGGGGAATCTTTAACTGGATTTTGGATTAACTCATTTCCGCCCAGAAAATCTTCTGCTTGCGGTGGAGAAGATGTTTAGGTACGATTCAACCTTCTCTAGTAATCCAGTGAAATAGTATGTTGATATATCCAGTTGTCTCTTCAGAATTCCCCGTACTCATATAGTTACACTGGATGGTTACAAGGTCAGAATCTAACGTTGTTGAAACTCTACGAATGACGTTGACAGTAAGAATGAATCTTCAGGGCAAGTATGTCTTATGATTAAAAAAAAGTGTTACTCTTGTGATACTTGCAGGTATTTTACAGACAGTAGGAGTATATATCGAATTTCCGTTTCGCACCTAATTCTTTTTGTCATTAGGCTTATTTCGACCAGCTTCATAAATTAAATAATTGGTGGATTAAGTTATTGCAAGATTCAACAGTATATTTGTGACAACTCGACACCAAAAATGAGTGCGGGTTTTCTTCAAGATCCTCATAAGCTCAGAATCGTTGGATGTAGGCATATGGCTATGGTCGGCGGAAATGGGTTAAGATGAGGATAATCAGGGCCCTGCATGTTTCTGACTTTACCAATTGATGCGACGCACAGTGGGCGGAAATCGGAAAAAGCCGGACAAAATTACAAAATGGCTTTTTTTGAGTTATAAACTTGACACTTCGCAGGTATACTCAGAAATGATTGACATTTATGGATATGTACTTCATTTGACATAGATCCTACCCGTTACTGAGATACAGAGGCTCAAACGTGAGCAAATTTCCATAAAAACGCCCGTCTTCAATTTTCTCTGGAAATCTTCCAAAGTAAGTGGATGGTGAAGTTATGGGTGGATTCTTGCGAAATAAAAAACCACATAATCTGTTGGCATGGTGTTTTTTCTTTAATTTTCCGTAATCTTAAAGAATACCGTCCAGAAATTCTTACCGTGCAGTAACAAAATGGCGGATACTGTTTTTCGACAAAGTTTTACATTTAGGTAGAGTTTCAAATAGGTTTTCGGCAAGGTCGCGCGGAGTAACTTATATGAGAGCATTTGCTGAAGATTTCTTAAGGTTTTTATGCAACTTTCTTTGAAATAAGTTTGCGTCGCCGGAAATGACATTGATTTTTCGACCGCGCGGCAGGGTTCGTCTCCGCGCGTCGGGAGTTGGATTAGCCGCGACGCGGTAAGGTTATTGAAGCTGTAAGGGTTTTAACGCTCACCATTCACCGTTTTTATGTTTTTCTTCAAGACACCGATTCTCAAATGGTCTATGGTGAAGACAGCGGAGGTTTTTCATGCGATGTAATTGCACGTTTCATCGAAGTTGATTTCGTTTTCTTTGGATACGATCGAAGACCATACTTCTATTAAAAGCGTTCAGACCTCGAAAAAGTGAGTTGTTTTCCTGGGACTCATATAAAAAGACCTACCAGAAAGGTACCAGCTGAGACCCTTATACCTTCTTCACTCTCCGATCCCTGACCTTCAGGATTCTACTTCGAAAACGGTCGTTTTATGACACCGCGGAGTGGAGCCTTTGACCGTCTTAACGGGGGTATTTCCACGGGAACTTCTAGCTTTTTTAAAATGTGTATCATACCCTCAGTTCTACTTTATATCCATAAAATGTTTTCTTATTGAGAAGAAGAGAATAATGTTCATAAATATGGCTAATAATACAGTGTTCAGTGACTTAACATAACTACTAATCATGAAGCTAGGGCATAACATCTGATGGCAACTAAATAATCTAAATTTTATGGACGAAAATTATGGATCGCGTGACAGTCTCATGTTCGGCACCTACAGTAAGTACTAGAAAGTTGTTGAAGTAGATACGATGAAGATAGGGTAGTTTAGGTAGACAATTCATCGAAACTTCTAGCTTTTTTAAAACGTGTGTCATACCCTCAGTTCTACTTTGACTTTTTATGGAAATTTGAGCCTCTGTATCTCAGTAACGGGTAGGATCTATGTCAAATGAAGTACATATCCATAAATGTCAATCATTTCTGAGTATACCTGCGAAGTGTCAAGTTTATAACTCAAAAAAAGCCATTTTGTAATTTTGTCCGGCTTTTTCCGATTTCCGCCCACTGTGCGACGTTCAGACCTGGAAAGCTATTGGCTTGAAAGTGCCAAATGCAAGCCAATTCGAATATATATATATATATCATATTGGCTTATTTCACTTGGGCTCAGCGTGCCCCGAAACGCATGTTCCTGTCTCTTTCCTGCTATCGTGTGAGTGTGTATCTTTCCTTTCATCCTTGTGTCCTCGTCCATTCCTTCTGTTGGTGAGTGGTGAGCTGCCCCAGTGCCATCTATTGGTTACTCTTGTGGGCCAAAGCAAGGGGAGTTTACTGTATATAAACCCCCGCCGAAATCATGGTAAATCTGAGCGTCCTGGTAGCGCAACTGGTAGAGCACCTGGCCGGCAACCAGGAGGTTCTGGGTTCGAGTCCCTGTCAGGCCGCATTTTTACCCTCTGATTTTCTGGCTTTTTCCATCTACCACAGCACCATTTCAGTGCTGAAGGTGAACTGGTGCAGGCAGGGTAAGTTCCTCCAGTCGCCCTCCTTGGTGAGGTAGTGGGTGTGGAAGAAGGGGAAGGGGAGAGGGGGGGAAAAGGGAGGGTAGGGTTTGTTTTGGCTTTTAATGGGCGATGTTTAGCCCGGGCGTTTCAAACGCCCTTTCGACCCAGATGTGGGATATCCCTCGTCCTCACCTCGATGATAGTTGCCCTCTCTGGCAAAACTTCAATGAAGGTTAGGGAAAAACATTGGTCGAAGGTACTGTTGTGTGAGGAAGTGTGAATGGGGATGGTTTCATGAAAGGGGGGAGTTTTGCAGGAGTGCCTGTGGTTATTCATTCGGATGGATATGGGTGTGGTACATTCTCCTATTTAGTACGAGGGGCAAAAATTACAAAATAGCCTGTACTGAGGGAAGGGGAAATAGAGGGGAGGTAGGGTCCAAAGAGGGGGGGAAAAGAAGTGGGTAGAGGCAATTAAGGGATTAGCGGTGGATGTTTAAGCCGGGAGGAAGAAATGCTTTGAATAGCCAAATGTAACTCAATTCAATAGAATTAAGTTTGAGTGGGTGGTCTGTGGGGGGAAGGGAGGCTAAAACTGAAACATTGTAGCAATCATTGAATTGACGCCGATGAGTGGCCGCATGTTTCGCCACCGGGAAGGACGCAAAGTCAGAGGAAGTGCATGATGCTCTGTGGTTATTGATTCTAAGGTTAAGGGGAGTTGAGGATTTGCCTATATAAAAGGAGGGACAGTGCTTGCATTGAATAAGGTAAACTACATTTTTTGAAGTACAGGAGGCCGCAGGAGGTGGTGGTAGGTAAAAGACGAGATGACTGGGGATAGAAGGAGGGGTAAATTGGGCAGGTCTTACATCTAGGACGACCGCAGGGCGAAGGTGTGCTAATGGGAGTAGTGGGTGACTTCTGTAAGGGGTTAGTTGAGCGGAATAAATTTAAAAGGTTTGCAGGTCGTCTGAATGTGACAGTAGGGGGTTTGGCAAAAAGATTGGCTGTCGACTTATTGTTTTTTAGAATAGGGAAGAGGTCTTTAAGGATAGATTGCAGGGATTGTATTCCAGGAAAGTAAGTGGTGCAGAGGGAAACCTCGCAAGCCGCCTAAAAGGCGTATGGCAGCGGGTGTTAGGATACCAGCCGTTTACAAATATAAAGGACGTGCTCTAAGGAAATTAGGAATAGCATAAATTAAAGTACTTCATGGTTCTTGGGAAAAACGAAGACCCATGTCTATGCGTTCAGAAAAATATCTCTCATAATTTATCGCTTCTGTCGGACCTGAAAACGTAGTGGGGCTAATTGCTTACTCGGTCGATCCATTTCATCCTCATCATTCTTCTGTTGCACCAAATTTCGAAGGTTTCTATCCTTGGTTTCTCAGCTGCTGTCATTGTCCATGCCTCACTTCCGTAGTATAATCAATATGTATGTTTTGATAAATTGATTCCTTAATTTGAACGTAGGTTTTCGCAGCGAGGGGCATCGTTGATAATGGCTTCCGGGTGCAGCTGCGTGTTGCGCTTTGTCGTGCAAGCTTTCGCGACCGTTGCAGGACGCATCATCAGGCGATGAATGAAATTACGGAATTCGGTGGTCAATCAATATACTCGTCCACCTCCCCCATCCACCGGAGTAGTGGGGGAGGGGGGCGGAGTTGATCTCGGCCGTAATTTCATTCATCGCCTGATGATGCGTCCTGCAACGGTCGCGAAAGCTTGCACGACAAAGCGCAACACGCAGCTGCACCCGGAAGCCATTATCAATGATTCCTTAATTCTATGTTTAAATTTTCCGCTGAAAGTAGATCTTTCTTTTGGTCAAATTCTCTCTCCGCTTGGGCTATTCTGCTGATAATTTCTTTCATATTTCTCCCATCACTAGATATCCTGTTTCCCAAACAACATAATCCATCCACCTCTTTCAGCTCTTGCTTTCGTATTTTTTTTACCTATTGATTGCTGCCTCGGGCCGACCACGCCGCAGCGTTCCCAAGAATATTTTAGCGCTGATGATTTTTCCAATTTCGCGCGTATCTCACTAGCGCCACCCTGCGGTAAGCTGAAAAGCACCGCTCGAAGATTCGTATGTCCTGTAGAAATTACATTATAATTCTAAAAGACGCAACTAGGCGCAGCCAATTTTTGCTCAGCACGTTTTATAAGACCATTGCCTACAATAATCCGTTAAAATTATACCGGGGCCCATCAGGGCTTTTTTTAAATTCTAACGCAAAGTACGTTTATAACAATTTTGATTTGATTGTTTTCAACAGATTGATTCTTCAGATTAACAATAAGTTTTGTCCAAACTATGAATTTAATATAAAGATAAGTCTATTTACTTCCACTTTTCATTAAAATATTCCATCATTATGGTTTCAGTATCACTAATGCCGATGCCTAAAAGTCAGTGACCGGTACAGTAAAATCATGACAACTCCCGAATCGAAGTTTCTAGCCATTACAGTAGATTGCATTTGAAAGAAATCCGCAAAAACAGCATACAATCTTAAACTAGAACTCATTACCTATTCAATAAGCACATTTCCACGTTATTTATCCAAACTTAAATATTTGACTTTTGTCCAGCCGACCACTGTGCGCCGGTGGGGAACGAAACGATATAAACATCATATGACATTCGTAAAAATGTCATTATAGATTTCGAGTTTCTAGCGAAAATTTCTAGAAAAAAAATCTTCCGCATATGAGGGTTTTTAAAATTCAATTGCAGTTTTCTCGTGTGATTTAGCATGAAGGTGCGTAGCTCTCATTTGCTGTGTCAGCTAGAATTCAATTTTATATGCAAATACTGGAGAGTATTTTTTTATACCCTGCACTTTTTCCATCAATGTAAACGAGCAGCCAGCGAGACGCTAATGCTATTTTTAAATATACCGAAAGACCTGGAAAGAAATTGCTGTGACTATTTCATCAGTTACTGAAATTTTGATTTTTTGCGCAATAAAGTTATCCGTCGCAAAAATAGTCCTTAAAATTGATTCGTTCGCGAGCTCAGCCGTGGATGACGAGAATTTCCTCTTTGACGTTTTACGAGGAATTCGATTTCAGAATTTTCCGTTCGTTTTTTTATATGCTCTCAGAAATTTTTATTTTCCCTTCCTATCGTCATTAGGCAGATAGATGTTGCTCGATAAACGTCGGGTGATTACAAATTTTTGCTAATTTCGAAATTAGTATACACTAAGCGCATGTAAAATGCAAATTAGGAATAAATTGAGGAAAAGTTTGCTACTGCAGACCTATTCGTGAAATCGCTCTAAGCAGAAAATATTTTTGAAGTTAAAATGTGCCCAATTCGTTATAAATTTGTGTCCGATGCTTGCGTTATCTTGCCATCGCTGTTAATAGCATTATTTTTAGCATAAGAGGGCAAACTTATACTCTCTCATTTCATTCATTTAATCTTATTTTTGAGAATCAAACATACTAATTTGTAGGTATAGGAAATAAGGCTTACACAGAAAGGCTTGGATGAAGTGATCCTTCCGGGTGTTCTCTCGCGCTGTTTCGTCGCAGCTTGAAGCACGTTTCCAACACACATTTAAGTTAGCCACTGCAATTATGTCACTTGTCATAGCAAAATGAATTAAATTATATTGTGTTATTAAGGTTTTAAGCATTAACTTTTCTCGAAAAAAATACAATAAAATCTATTGCTACATTAACACCCACGAGGCAGTTGGGAAATAACTCTGATTTGTACTGTGAATAAATAATTACAAACAAGCATTATTAATCAAAGTAAATTAATGTATTTATCAACTCTTTAAGCATCAATTCAGAGTCGCTGTTTTTACCTATGAGATATAATTCCAATGAAAATTTAAATGGACCCTACGCGTCACTGTGTCTAACATTTGTTTTATACTATAAAATGAAAATAATCGCAGGATAGTAAGAACAATAATATCAGTAAGAATTAACTTTGTGTGTTTGCTTAAAGTGACGGCCAAATTTGTCTCTATTATATCCAGCTCTGTTTGTATTTTTGTCGATGAATATAAAAACAGGTACTAACTCAGAAAATGGGTTTAGCGATTTCCTAAGTTAGCTTCTCTTTAAACAATATATTTATACTTTTTTCTCTGAAACCCTCCAGATGCTGCTAATTGCTAATGAATCAATTTACATTTTTTTAAATTGATTTTTAATATTTTTTATTTGTGAAGAATTATTATGTCTAATAAATGTCTTTTTCCTTAATATGCTGGAAAAGTAAAAAGTCAATAATTCAAATGAATCCCGTTGATTTCATATGACCTCAGAGAAAGAGAGAGAGAATGTAACTAAGCTTTCAGCGCAACGATGAGAGATGAAACAATATTGATTTTGCGAGCTGGGGTTCTTAGAAGAAAAAGGATATTTATGTATGCATTACTGATTCTATATGCATCTTGATGAACTGCCTCAAAATATCATAAAAAATGATTATGTAACTTTTGATCTGCCTAAACTCCTGTGATGATTCAAACACCCAAGCTTCTTTGTGCTGAAGAAGATGACTTCAATACACTTATTTTGGTTGTTTACCATGTGGCACGTGTAGCATAGCACATGGTAAACGGCATGTGCCTTGGGCGGCATTCAACGATTGAAAAATGCCTTTACCACTTCTTCCCATCTCCCGAGTCACCTATCTTGCACGTATATTCATTCCCTCGAGTTGATGCAGGGAGTCAGTTCGTTTACTTTCTTTACTAGCCGCTATAAGACTCAGGGAAAACAGTTCTTTCTTCCTTGGCTGTTACCCTAGTGGTCTCTTGGCTGTCTAAACTCTCGGACCTAAGTTAATATCTGTTATATGGCTCCAGCGGCCGAAAGCCTATCATCCTCCGTGTAAGACAATATAAGGAATTCCCCATTTGACTGCTATGATTTTGTTGCTCAGCGCAAATCTTTCAGCTTCTGCATCAAAAGTAAGGTTAGTAAGATATGCCGTTCATAACATCTAATGCTACGTTACCTGTGAAAACTCGACCTATGCAACCGGTATTCCAGCATTACTCTACGCCTCTTTTTTGGAGTTGGGCTTTGGCATATTATTTTTCCGACTTATTTCCCAAAAATTACTCAAATCAAAGATGCTTGCTCATTACTGAATCTCAATTTAGAAGTTAGGCTTGGCATCATTTTTGTGGAAGGCATATATATCCGGGTGCTTGTGATCTTTGACAACTCCCACTTGCACAAGTCGAGGGAATTTCCTCTTCAATTAAGAATACCGAGCATTTGGTTACATTGGGCAAGTCTAACACATTGGTCGCACGAGGGCGGAAGGGATATGTCTTTCAACTCGTCAGCCTACCGCTAGATCACTCACTTGAGTCACCCAGCAGCATCGGCATATATATGCTTTCCCTCGAACTAATACATGCAGTCGACTCGTTTACTCTCTTCGCGAGTCGTTCTCGGGAAAAAGGGTTCTTCTGCTCCGGGCTCTAACTCTAGCGATCTCTCGACTATGTCTACACCCTCGGGCTCTCCGCCCAATCTCATTCCCGCACCTCCCTCTCCTTAATTCCCTCCTCTTAACTCACTCACTCTTCACTCGCAAAGTGTACCTCCGCCCTCAAACGCCTTTCTCAGCCTCATTCTTCCCCACGCCTCGCTCAGCCAACTGTCATTCCACGTGTGGCCGTCTCACTCTGTACAAGAAATAGTAGCGGATGTGAAAAGATGGCAATCCTTTATTGTAGGAGTTGAAGGAATAAAAACTTTGCTTTCTCCACATGGTGATTTATTTTTTTCCGAACATGGTTTCATTACAGCGTGTCATTTCCAAGTTTCAATTTTCAAGACATTAAAAATGTTAGGCTGTAACGAAACCATTGTCGGACAAAATAAATAACCGTGTGGAAAAGCAAAGATTTTATACCTTCCATTCCTACTTAACTGTAGTTTCATTGCGAGCACTGCAAATCTCGATGAAAATGAAATTGGCTGACAAGGATCGACCAAGATGAATAATATATTTTATTTTGACTTAAATTTCATGTTTGGATATGCTAAATTGACCACAAAAAAAACATTGGCAAATGTCCGCCATATTTTGTGGGAATGGAATTTAAAAATCTGAGTATTTCTTCTTCTATGACGGTACTTATTAATACATAGAAATAAGGCTATATCCAAGGTCGAGTATGTATGTAGTTTCGGCCAAAAACTGGTAAGGTGTCCACTGTACTCCTCGAGTTTCGGTAAAATTTAACTTTCTTTAGCTAACATTATTGCTCTCCAACTGGTGTAAAAAACTGTCATATAATTTTTTTGCGTGTCCCAGTCGGCATACGGATGATAAGTGCGATATAAGATAAAATGTATTTTTTTGCTTAGCCTGCTTATAATGTAACCGGATTTTATGTTAGGACATCAAATGATATTTCATGCGAAAGCAGCATATTTTAAGAAAAAGTTTTGAAAAGTAACAAATACATTTTCTTTTTTGGAATGCGAGAGAGCCGCCTCTGAATTCTCTCTGTTAATCCCAAAAGGTGCTTTTTGCGTGTTTCTCAGTCTTGTCTCCGTTCCTTACTTCACTAACTCTGATTCCACGAGTGGGCTAATCTTCCTTCTCACTCTCGAATTCAAGGAAGATTCCTTTGCTGAAGCGCGAGCGCTGAAGGTGAAACTCCTTGAAAATTGAATGAATTCACAGGAAGCATCTCTCTCTCTCTATTTCACCGTGAATCACTCGTTTATAATTACATTATCCCGTTGAAATTTCCAGGGTAGGTATATAAATAAAAAAGAGCCTTGTCAACACGGCCTTAACTTCGAATAAGAAAAGTTTATTACTGTATTTTATCAGATTAAATGTAAACATTTGTGATGCAGACAAGTATCAAAAATGGCCTAATCGCCATGTACTACAATTTTCAATTGTGTTATGCACCTTATCAACGATTTATTCGTCGTAAATGACACAATATGCGACTGGTTGAGAGGAAGTGGATTATCCTCTTTACAATTGTCTAATCCGCAATGAAATTTTCATGAGATGTTTGAAGTATGGTAATCTATCTGCACACTAAGTGCCATTAACTAATGCTTGCTACTTGTTTTCATTTGGTTATGGAGTAAATTAAAATTTTCAAGTATTTATTTCAAAGCCCAGTTTGCTGAATGTATCGTACAGCCAAAGAACCAAGTGATGTTGAAATCTGTACAATTGATATGGTATCGGTGGCCAGTGGCGCAGAGAGGGAGGGTTTTGAGGAATAAACCCTTTAAAGCTCGGAGAAATGTTTAAGTTCAATCCATTTTAGTTAATTGAATTAGTATTACGCATAAAATAGTGTTAGGGCCAATCAAATATCCCTCAGAAAGCTCTAAAACTCGCCATTATGAACCATTAATTTTAAAATTTTCTGGTAGAGGGCCCCTGCACCTTCCGCTTACCCTGGCGGGTATTTTATACACCCGAGACTCATAGGTATTAGGTGCGCCTAAAACTCTCCCTAGCCTTAATTCCTATCTGCGCCCTTGTCGGTGACCAACGGGACGACATATAGATTCAGTTGTATGTTACCACCTTAATGGAAGCCTTCTGATTTAGAGGGTAAGAAATAAAATGGATGGCATGAAGATGTGAATGCTCTTGTTAGCGTATCACCACGCTGGTTATTTATGCCTCACACTTCCACTAAAAATTCATATAAATAATGTCATATCTTTGTATAAAATGTTTTCATTCGTCTCAAGAGCAGTCATCTCGCTCCCTCAATCAGTCCTTTTTTTCGCTTGATCATTCAAAATGTAAACCTTACACTCTATTCTTGACATTCGGGGGGTAGGGTAAGTTACTACGGGAAGGCAGTTACTGAGAGCTATTTTGAGTCATTTATATACATTTTTCACATATTCAAATGCTTATATCATTAAATTACCAGTTGAGTATAAAAACAAAGCTCCTGAAATAAAACATTATGGTGAATTTTTTCACTAGAAATGGTTTCCTCAGCATTATTACCTTGGCTAAAGATATGTATTAGTACCATGGCACAGGGTATATACATATTGTAGGCATTTGTTCAAATTTCGCGATTTTTCAAAAACTGCTACGGGCTTACACACAGCGTTACCCAGATGTTAGAGAGCGACACGGAGAACATTATCGTAGAGCCACACTATATTTCCAGATCCGACAGAAGCGATAAATTAAGAGAGATATTTTGCCGAGCGGATAGATATAGAAATTCGTTTTTCCTCGAACCATTAAGTACTTGAATAAATGCTAATCGTAATTTTGATTGAGCGTTAGTCTTTTATGTGTGGACGGCTGGAGTCCTAATACCCCCTGCCACACGCCTTTTTAGGCGGCGGGGTAGTAGGCAGATGATTCCGTCTTGTACGAGGATGAAAAAGAATATGCTTAAGAGTCTGCAAAAGTTTACGCCAAGTACACTTCTTTCCTCGTCCTTTTTTTGAACAGGGTCTCCGTTTAGGGTCGCAATTGCTTCATCCCATTACGAATTAGCAACTTTTAAGACTTTTCACGATCCATCTCTGGGACGTAAAAAGTTTCTTCCACCTCCAACTTTCTTTCTCGAAATCCTTTCCCTCTCCTCAACAGCTTTATCAACTTCGGTTAAAATTACGGATTTGGACTGCCCCTCGTTCCTCTTTCGCCCTAGAGAGAGAGAGAGAGGATTCTCGCTGTCATATTGTACGCTTTGGGATATAAAGGGTAGAATTCTGAACGGATGCGCGCTCAAGTATCGGGAAACTCATTCCCGCTCTTGGAACGTATTTTATCGCCGTGAATAGGTGATTTTTCAGAACTCTCTGCCGATTCTATTGTTCCTCAGAAAAGCACATCTACCGCAATGATGACTATATTTCATTCCGGCCGGCCTCGGTGGCGGTAGGATAAAGCTCTCGCCAGCCAAGCAAGACGTCGCGTGTTCGAGTCTCGCCTGGGAATCCAGGGCGTGGTTGTTCATGCTCGTGTAGTTGTTACTCATTAGAGCTTCTTTCAGTATTTGAACCCGGGATATCAAATTGTAGGTGCAAATGTAATTTGTTTAAATGCAAAATGAGACTCCGTCGTCGTTTCCTCGCTATTCGCAGTTTTTGAAAATTCTGAACTCGTAAGAGCCATATTTAAATCTATGATATATTCCTTCATACATTCAAACGACACCCTAAGCGGAAAAATAAATTCCTATGATAGGAAATAAGGGGGGTGGGAAGGCATGTAATAGAATTTACGAAGACAACGGTGATGTAACAGATGGCACAAGCCAAAAATTTGAGGATAAAATGCGGACTGGCTGGGTCGTGAACCCAGAACCTTCCAATTGCCGGTTGGATGCTCAGTTGCGCTACCAAGAAAATTAGATTAACAATGATTTCGGCGGGGGTTTATACTCTGAAAGCTCCTTTTTTTCTGTTGGGCTCACAACAGTGACCAATGGTAGGCACTAGGGTAGATCACCACTCACCACTGTAGAATTGGACACAAGCACAAACAAGTTCATATATTGATACTTATTTTCTAAACCTTTTATCTTTTAACATATTAAACACCATACGGATTCCATGTGAAGTATTCTGAAAATGTTAACTTCTATAAATTATAGCGGATTCAATTTAAGTATACAGGGACTTACCATGTGAAAAATATTTGTAGTCACGCTCAATTCACAAATTGTGTGAAAATTCCACCGAGGAAAAAATTCATTCGTCTTGGCCGGGGTTCGAACCCGGATTCCAATATCTATTCATGTGCTTTATCAAGATAAGCAAACGAGGCATCATTCAGTTTTATATAAATTTGTGTACTATACCGGACAAGATCGCATATGCTCAGCAGCCCACACCATCTTCGAATCCCGGTCAAGGCCAATAATTTTTTCTCAGTGGAATCTTCCTACTCCAACTGATTTATTTTCTCCATCGTAAGTTGAGTCATTCTTGACTTTGGTCCTTCAGCGCTTTTATTTGCTTTCCTTCACATTGCCGCACTTTGCTTATACGTGTCGAATCCTCCTCTCAGTGAAGCCCCACAAAAATTCTCCTTCATTCCCTGATTCAGCCTCCCAGGTAGCAATCGGCCACGGGAACAGCCCCCTCTAAGTTTTAGCCCAGAAAAAATGCTCCAAGGGACGTATTCGAAGCCTTATCCATCTCTGCCATGCCATCCTTCCTCCTCTTTTTATTTTCCCTTACCTCCCTAGGGGAAAATTCACCTCAGCCGTCTCCACTACGATCCACGAAGTTTCCTTCTCTTTCTCATCCTTTCTAACCGTTTTCCACGAAAAAAATATATTTTCTCAATCCATACAGCCATTTTTTATATCGATAGATGATGTCAAAGTGCGTTCATAACGGTGAGTTTGAAGGTCAAGGGTTAAGGTGGAGAAGATAGGCGCTTGAGAACATCAAGGTGCGATAGAGATGACGGAGAAAAATGATATCGTGATGTTGGGTTCACGTGTAAATTTTAATGGATAAGTATAGTATACATTATCTTCTAATAGTAAATCTCAAAGAAGAGAGCAAAGAAATAAGTTTTTTTCTTTGAAAGCCTAGGCTCCATTATGTCCTTGGTTCGAGTATGTATATTTAAATACTTACAGCCCCAATATTCAATATTTCCGCACATATTTCGTGCAAATAGTTGAGCCGAGTTCGTAATGGAGGATGTTCTTTCACAATGGATAAGGGACATATTATTCTTTCGCTGTATTCGTTCGAGTTCTAATTTCACTAGCTAGCGGCTATTCAATTGCGGGGTTTTGAGTGTTGAAACCATCAAGAGGTACACATTGCTTACAAAGTATATTTATGAAGGAATTAAATGCATGAACAATGTTCATGCATTCATTGAACATGCATGATTCTCTTAAGAAAAAAATGTTTTAATGCAGCTTATTTTTATTTCCCCAGGTATGGATGTTTGAATATAATATTTGATCGTCAAATACTTGGAGATGAAGCGAATTCCTTGAAGCAGAATAATGTTTAGGTAATTTAAGGACGTTTTCCATCATCGTGGCGCAGTAAACCGTAGCTTTAAAAAAATCAAAATCACCGTGAGGTCAGTAGTTTAGTTTTAGTAGTAAATGTTTAGTTACGTATTTCTAATTTTTGAGACCAATATTATTACTTCCGTGCTCCAGCTCTGGGTTATCTCTCTCCATATTTTTTTCGTCCAGCTCTTGACCCTTCTTAAGTTCCCTTTCCTCAAACCACGGCCTTCCTGTTCTCTCATTTTTGCGCACACAATCGCATCATACTACAGAATCTCCGCTGGACTTTTTTTGGTCCTTTTGTTCCGTTCCGAGAGCCCAGAATATATTCTTCTTGTTATTACTGCTTCTTCTCTCTCGAAGCCACTCGGCTCATTCCCCATATCATATCCACTCAAGCCCTCTCTGTTTGCCTTAACTTCGTTTTTTATACGATTCGAGTGTCATTGTGTCGTTACAAGTGGCTAGAACTAGATTGTTCATTTTGATAGGCAAAGAGTTCAAACCTATTATAGTACTTCTTGAGTCGGAGTTAATGATAGGTGGATGTTTTGTTCGTTTTTTACATATTTTAGTCACTGATTACTGTTTATGTAATTTTTCTCGTTTAGTTTTGGAAAAATTGGAAGCGTGCTGAAAATTAAAACATAGTGAAATGACTCCGATGTGATAATATATTCTTCTTGTTATTACTGCTTCTTCTCTCTCGAAGCCACTCGGCTCATTCCCCATATCATATCCACTCAAGCCCTCTCTGTTTGCCTTAACTTCGTTTTTTATACGATTCGAGTGTCATTGTGTCGTTACAAGTGGCTAGAACTAGATTGTTCATTTTGATAGGCAAAGAGTTCAAACCTATTATAGTACTTCTTGAGTCGGAGTTAATGATAGGTGGATGTTTTGTTCGTTTTTTACATATTTTAGTCACTGATTACTGTTTATGTAATTTTTCTCGTTTAGTTTTGGAAAAATTGGAAGCGTGCTGAAAATTAAAACATAGTGAAATGACTCCGATGTGATACGTAATTATTTGGATATTCTATTATTTTTAATACTGCTGACCTCGATGGCGGCGGGGTAGAGTACTCCCAAATCAATGATCATGGTTTCGTGTCTCACCTGGGTAGGTTTCCCCTATCCACAGATTGGATTTTGAAGCAATTTTATTTGTAAATTCTTGTGAAAATCCCGATGTAAAGACCTAATTGTGCTTTTAGAAGTAGTCAGAACTAGATTCTTTACTTAAATTGGCAAAGAGTTCAAATATAATGTCATACCTCTAGAGTCGAGGTGAATGATAGGTTAATTTTTTGTTCATTTTTACATATATTTAGTCGCTGATCATTGTTTATTTTAGTTTCCGGTGATGTGGTAATAAATGATAAAAAATAGAAAAGGAGAATATTTTAGAAAACGATACATCCCATCTTAGAAGCTTTTATATCCAAGCGAACAATAATTTAAATCAACGGTTATTACGTTTGCTGAATGGATTTTTACCTCACTGACGGGTTTGGAAAAGTACTGTCTCACTATTTTCTGTGGGCACATAACTGCCCCTTTGAATGTTTTCACCACGTTAAGAGTACTTTGTGTTCACAATTTACTTCCACCAGAACTCTTTTACGTAGCTTGAAGCGCTCTTAGAATTGTCGATGCCATAGTTTTCCCTCGATAAATTTAGCGGGTATCCTCGTGGCAATAGGCTTTGCACTGAGTTGTAATTACGAGCAGAGAATGTCCTCTCCAAAAGGTATCTCTCTCTCGGGTAAAGTGCTTTCTTCGAATCCCATTTGTCTGAGTTGTTTTCATTTTGCCTCTCCACCGCTCGTACACGACGACGTATTAATTAATCCGATTCTCCCAGCAGTCCGGTCCTCTGCAACTTTGTGAGTTTATTTTGGGCTCTCAATCGAGGATATTGCCTCTTCAATAGGGAATTCTCTTGGGCCACACTTCTTAGTACATTTTATAAATCTCTTTTCCTCTTATTCCTTTCTAACTTCTCTACCTATTGGTTTTATTTGATTGGTTTATCTCTTGGTTTGTACTTGGGTAACTCAAGTCGTAATACCTCATTAACTTTCTAAATGAGGGAGTAATTCTTGCTTTCAGAATCATTATATACTTTATGTTTCCCCTATTGTTATCGGTTCTTTTGATGGTAGGGGCCTTAGAAGATATTAGAGGATCATAAAAATCTTTTAAAAGAGGAATTTTCAATGAATGCTAATTGGGCTCCGAAGAAGAAGAATTTTCGCTTCGATTTTCTTCTCTTTTACAGGCCTATTGTTGGCATGCATCCCCAATTTCTTTCACTGTTTTTGCTTCGGAAGGTTATTTCTCTCTCTTTCAATGCTTAAAATTTATTATTTCCGTTTTCCTCTTATTACTCGTAAGTCAGAATATTTCTTTCATTCATTTCCTGCATGTTAATATACGTAAAATATCTTTAACCTAAGTTTTTTCAAAAGATTGTAGTGGATAATTTGATCTCGGAACTAATATGGAAATTGAAGATCACTACGTCATGACGCGTCAGTTATATAGTTTTCCACGTACCTATATGCTTCGTGTGATTTATATTTATGAAAAACATTTTCATTGTTTTTCCTATTTAAAAATATTCATTCTCTCCTCTTACATTTTAATTCCTAGTCCATCTTAGAAACTTTCCACGTGAACGACCATGTTTACTTTTTAGAAAAACTCAATGTGGAATTCATTTCAGAAGGGTTTTTAAAATATTCAATTTTATTTTGCGATAAACCGCATTTAATTTTTAACCAGCCTCGTTCAATTTCACCTCATGTTTCTTGACAAGGCTTGGAATGGGTATGTATCCAATAAACATAGAGGGTTCGTATTTCCATCCATTTCCTTTAACTTATTTAAAAGATTTTTATACGCATCATCCGACAGCCAATAATCCTTACGAAGCATATACTTTTTACAGCCAGGATAAACTATCAAATGTCCATTAATTCGTTTACTGTATGTAGAATTATCAACCTCAGGGTAACTTCCAAAGTAATCGCAGGAGCAACCGGATTTTTAACTAAATCATTTGCGGTCTAATCCCTGCAAATAAATTTGGTGAAGACATTTCGCATCCTATTCAGTGAGGCTAACAGTAACTTTTGGAGCCGTTATACAAATCGCCGAGCCCGAAGCCAATTTGTTGACATAGTCCTTACCAGCAACATCACTTTCCGGGTCAATAAATCAAAGTCCTCTGGAAAGGCAATTGGACCAGCGAGGGAGAAATTCTATATTTCGCAGTTTAGCCCTTAAGTAGATAGCAGCAGATAATTGTTTTTAAATCACATATTTTTTACTAAATAAATCAAGTTTTTATCTCGTCCGCTGGGTTAGTCATGCTTACTCTTTTACGAGATGAAAAAAGGGTAATTTTCGAGGATTGTATGAACAAGATAGAGGCAATCTTATTCATGCTCAAAAACACCTTTTCCCTGAAATAAGAAGTGGATCTAACACAATGTCCTATGCATGCTGCAATAAAGCTATACACATATGTGTAAAGCTATGTACATATATGTATATCCCCACATTGCAAACTACATTTCATAATTTCATGAAGACCATGCATTTGTGAAGTGATTCTCGTTAGAGTTTTTAAGTCGCAGAGAAGAGCGCTCTTGCGAGGCTAAGCAAGCACTCAAGATCTTGGCTCAAGTACTCAACTCAAGAACAAGGCAATAACAAACCTTCTCAAGAAACAAGGATTACTGAAGCACAGATAACATGTAATAAAAAGTAATTTCAACAGGAAAAAAGGGTGGAGCTTAAGATAAATATGGTTCCCAGCACTTCGAGAAAGAGAAACGCCATGAAAACTTTTCACATGCAACCGCAACATTGAAATCTTTTTCGGGAAGACGTTAAAGCACGAATGAAACGTGAATGAGAAGCTAAAGCCGAATTTCTATATCTCCGTCATATGGAGAAGAAACGTTAGCTACTTTAAGCCAAGACGGGGAAATCTCAAAAGAAGTTTTACCCGTCAACAAAGCAATGTTTAAGTGCGTAACTACAAGGTCGTGTAACTCATTTGGCACAAATGCGCCTTCTCTTCGTCGGATTTAGGTCATGAGGAAGCTGCCTCTAATTTTTTCCAGCTAATTTCATGATTTACACAGTGGAATCCTAGATGAACGGCTGTTACGTCCAGAACAGCGGTGTGTTTTCATGCCAGTGAGTGTCTAGTGCGAATTTTTTTTTACGATATTCGCCTGCAGTAAGTGATAAAATACTAAAGTATTCATTCTGCAACACATAGTGAGCTCTTCGTTTTTCTCCTTCTTCATAGTTGTCATTTGCTGTATTTATTATTTTCGGGAGATATTCATCTCTCATTATATAAAGCTGTTCTTCATAGAATACAGCAGCATGAATGAACTCATTTCATAAGGACTTAAGAACTCTCAGGCCATTTTGACAATTAACCATGATAAATAAAGATTCAATAGCCTTGTAGTTTATTTTTACAATTATTCTTAGTTGTAGGATATATGATCCAAAATGCCACCCAAAATGATCATTGCAGTTAGATATCCAATCATCTGTGCTTTAGAGGAAAGAGAATGCTTAAGGTCTTTGGGGAATCCATAAATGTGTCTTTCGGAATATGTCAGCATTATTTTCACGTTTCCTTGAAGTGGGACGTGAGAAAGTTGGAAGAAAATATTAACTTCGTTGCGTAATAATTCGTTGCAATAATTCATAACTGTTAACGCTGATCGGACAAAAATAATTTAAATAGAATATCATTTATATTTTTTTTATGCAACGAGAATTTATCGTGACTTATTGTACTGAATATTTCTTATCTGCTAGGATTATTCCTCTCATGATCTTAATCCTCCGTGAAGCTTTTATTAATGCTTAACCTCTTATTTACTTCTAAATTGGCATTTTTTGACTAATATGCGTCTCGATTCCTCTGTAAAAACAGCTATCCACCTAATTTTTATATTCCATACTCTTTTTTACTCCTGGTTCTCTTCCGTCCATACCTATATTTTTGCACCTACCAACAAAGTTTCTTAAAGCAAATAATTCTTATAAAAAATGTAATGCTGTTTCGGATCTGAGTGTAAATTGATTTTAATGATTAATACATTTCTTCCTCTTCAGTTACATTGACTTTGCTTTGTATCGTGTTTTAAGTTCACGCAACATCAATATGGAACCCTGAAGCCCCTGAAATCAAAAAGCGAAGCTATCCGAAAATATATGAAGCTCCTTGATTAAGTGAGGAAATTTAATCTTACGTCATGTTGCGGATAGATATAATTCTTTGGTACTCTAATAAAATGGAAACTTTTTTTAGGATTCATTAAACTGAGATGAAAGCTGAGATGCAACCCGGAAAGAGGGTACGATTTCCCCGGCAACAATTGCAAAACTTACGGTGAGTACACATTATAAAATGTATGACCACATAGAAAAGATCAATATGTCTCTCTCAATTTTCTTTACACGTTTGCAGCCCATTTTATAATATTTCATAATTTTTACTAGATAAAACTAACTTATTGGACACTTATAAGTTAGTTTTAATAGGTACTTTTAAAAACTTATTAGTACCTAACAGTAAGAATTATTACCTAAACCTACAACCTTTTTTTTACCAACTGTTCTACCACAAGGACTTGGTCGCAGGAGCTAACCTACTGTCGATGCATGCATTTCTTCATGGCTCAGCTCTTTGTATTTCTGGAAAAAATATTCACGGATACCTCCGCGAAAAGGTGACCTAAAACTTGATTTTAGAGATAGTAACCGTTCTCTGAGGTATCTGTGATAACAAGTAGGCTTTTTGGTGACGAGAGCATTATCAGCCGTTTGAATTCCGATCGATCCACCAACGATTTAACTCGGCTGGCCATGTTGTGATTGAGCGTAAACTTTTGCAGCTCTCCACGTTTAAAAAAAAACTCCGCTTTTGGACGGAGGGATTTTCCAAGGCTTTATCTTCCGCCCTATATGAAGAGTGACCGCGGTAATAAAGGTCCGTTTCGGTCCAATCGGAATCTCTGACCATTAATTCACACCCTCTTTCAGCGGCCGTTTTTCTCGGGTCGTTGGCCACAGATCAAAGGCATAATTCAAGCCGTTCTTATTGATGGACAGAGTATTCGCCGTTTTTCCGGTAAAAGTGGTGAAGATGAACGAGTCGTCGAAAGGAAAAATTCGCATCCCGGTTCGGGCGTATTTTTTTTACAACTTTATCTAGTATTTTTATCGCCCATTGGATAAATAATCGATTCCAATTATTCTCATAATTGGCTATTTTTATATCTCCAATGGAGAAAGAATTTGCCAAGTGGTTTGTTTATGACTGGTGGTAGTTACGGCATATATCATTCCTTTGCAAATTTCTCCGTATAGTATATCCAATATAGAAATTCGTTTATGACTTTTATTTTTACCTGAACTCTTTGCCGTAAGCACAGTAAATAGGAATAAGACTTTGGATAGGAATTTGTCTGCCTTAATGGCTATTTTTGTTCACAACAAATTTTGAGAATATGATATCTACCAATATCTCTGTCATTCATTATCATGTTTTGCATCAATTGTGAATTTCATACCTCAACTATTGGGTTAAAATGTTTTATTTGCAGCGGGGGTGCATATTGAAGTCAAACACCTCCCATTAAGTCTATGTATGGTAGGACCACTCTCGATCCTTTTTCTCTCCTAAGTGTTTCATTACTTTGAGTTATTGAGGCTCTTCTTTTTGCATTACAATACGACTCACTCTTTTTTACCCACTGGGGTCTGGATGGATCATTTTGACACCTACTCATGTGTCAGATCCTACTCATTGGGCTACTTACCTTAACTTTTAATTTACTTATTCATTTTCATTCTATTCATCTGAAATTTCGCAACTACGTATTTTTACTCGTAATGAATTTAAATAGAGATAATATTATCCATTTGTTAGCAGAAAATTTTTAAACGATGGTTATTCTAGAATGACGTTCATTAGTCATTTTGGCCCCTCTGCCTAAAGATCAAGTATCTGTATATCCTCCTCCTGCGGGCCTCATTTATTTGCAAAATAGTTTCAAAAATCATTTTATTAATAGCAAAATAATTTGGGGATATAGTCGATTTTTAAAATTTCATTTGGATATTTAACTCGAGAATGGAGCTCCCTCCCCCTGCTTTGTAGGTTACCTGAATCACGTATGTGTTCCCATATTTGAGCTCAATTAAAAATTGCATTTTAAAAAATGGTTGATTTTAAGTAACTTCCATTCCATTATAAATGCTTGTAGTTAATAAAATATGCAGGAATATAGAACATCTTGATGACTGAAATGTGCATGAATATTGACAACTTTATCATGGGCGTACCCAGCGGGGGGCCGGAGAGGACAACTGCCCCTCCTCCCCTTAGAAGCAAAAATCGCATAAGTTTTTAGGAAAATCAGGACTGGATTGAAACAAAAGTTTTTTCAACAAATTTTCTTTCAACCCACGAAAAATGATATTAGTATAACACAAGTAACTAAGATAATTTTTTCCAGCAAATATTTTCAAAAACTAATAAAGCGTTGTTATAATTTTCTTAAAATGCTGGTTTCATTCACCTTTTCTATGTTAAAATGTTACAACTTGAACGATCATGGCTTGCCCCCCCCCTATTTTTGATACTTGGTACGCCCTTGAACTTTATGGGCATGAATGATCCTTACTCTCCCATCTAGGTAGTGCATGTTGGTAACTTCCTACGTCCTTGTGTTAAGATTCTTCTGTCTTTTTTCTTTACACCAGTATGTAAGGCGTCGGTTATAAATTCTCCTTTGCTTCTGAATGTCGTTTTATTTCTCTTTCTGATACTTTCCTCTGGCCGTGTTTGCCATTTTTATCCTCGGCAATAAAGGATAGCCTTCCCCTGCGGAGAGGGTAAGTTTTCACGTGTCTGCCACCATGTCATTTGTTAAACCATATTCGACGTTCAGTCGTGTTTCTAGCGTTTCTCGATGTTAACTCATCAGTTGCGGATTTTCCAACCCCATTCCTTAAATATTTCGTTCTTTTCTCTATTTATTTCTGTCCCTTACTTGATCACTTCCTCCGGGGTATGGTGATAAATATTAACACCTGTGTATCGCATAAAAAATTCTTTAAGTTGCTAAATAGCTTCAGGGATCGTGGATGATGCTCATGCCTCCAACTAAGTGATTTCATTAACGGCGATGAAGGATGAAGAGGAATGTGTTAACAGGATGAAGAAGTGGTGAACGCAAAATGATCCTGGTATTAAAGGCAGCGTAAAATCGTGGGAGATGAGATGAATAGCATTCCAAATAGCTTTAAGCGCGCCCCCCGACGTATGGATTATGCGGCCAGGTATTAAATGCTCCCCAGGTGGTTCATTTCCTCACCCGATAAAGCTTTCTCCTTAAAGGGTTTGAGTTAAAATTGCCCCTCATTTTGACTTACGCTCCTCGAAATGAGTACAGTTATTTTACTGAAGATCTACTTTACTATAATCCTTGAGTTATTCGGATCTTTACTCAAAAAACAGTATATTTTCGCTGTGTGTGGTCTTGTGATTAAAATTTATTTAAAATAAGTTCGTGTGAACTTTTCAATTTTTCTATGCATAATATATTCTCCTCTCATCGTATGTTGGCGTAATGTGTTTGTATTGTGTAAATGAATGGGATACTTTTCTGAAAACCAATGAAATGAAATGGAATTTTCTGAAAATTTCAATTTCGTTTTCTGATCCTCAAATCTCCTTCTTGTTTGACAAGCCAGATAACCTACATTGTAATAAGATTAACCACAGGCGTTTGAGGCGTGGCTTCGAGAAATTATTTCGTGTTTAATCGAAAAAACTGTGTAGATTTCACATAAATTACTTTAACCTCGACTAGTTTCGTCGATGCGTGACGTCGTCAGTTAAAAATAAGGGAATTGACCTAAATATTCGATGGCTATTGTTATTGTTGTTAAGTAATGCATGTTCGCCTCGATAGAATATTGCTTTGGATGTCTTATATAGTTATCAGTTATTATGAAAATGCATGAATTCTATTTTGATAGTTTTGGAGTCGTTTGAGAAGCTTGTGATTGTAGAATTCGTATATTTTATTTGAAAAGCTGATCATAACTTTTTAAGATAAAAAAATTGAATTAGGTGCAATATTCATCGAATTTTAGGTATAATACATCGGATTTGGCCCGTGATAAGCAGCCCCAGGATTAACCCATCTCTTATGGCCTTTAAAACTCAAACTCTTTCCACGAAAATCATATTTACGCAGAGAATCCAAGTATTTTAAATATGCGAGTGCTAAAATGAATGTAATAGAAGTTTTTTCTTCAAAAGCTGATTAAGTCCAAACTGAATATCCGGTGAGCTAACGCTTACCAGCTCAAAACTCATGCATGCTAAGCGCTTCGGCCTCCGGGCGTACAATTTTGTGATCACGGTGAATTCGGGAAGCAATTATTTTTCAATAATCGTTCCGAGCAGAAAATTTTCACTTGTGACTTTTAGCCATCTAGTTATCTGACGGGAGAGCTCATTCTGCATTGGGTGAAGAGGTGTCAGTTATTAAAATTTCCTTCAGAAATTCTAAAATAATGATTGCCCTAAACACTAGTGTTAACGGCGAATAACAGAAATGATTGGTGCAATAAGGTAAAGGGTATAAAATTAGTGATCATTCGCGTGATTTGACATGAAATCATTTTGATTCGGCTTTTAATGTCGTCTTGTTGGTTGTTACAGTTTGTCAATAATTTTACCATAAAATCACGATGGAAACTTATGTGAAGTACCACCTTCATCCAAATTTTGAAATTGAGGATGCTTAAAAACTAATAAAATAAAAGGCTGGCAACACTTTTAATTACTAATGATTGTACGTGCGCTAGTATTGAGCTAATATATTGGGGAGAAGAATGACTTTCCTTAGCGCTTTCCTTCTTACCCAATACAATTTGAATTGACATTTTTATTTTATAACAATGCTACCCTTGCGTAGACGTGGAAAGCGAAGCTATTCGGTGCAGGGAGGTGATCAGTGAGTGATGTAAGGGTTCAGAAATGATCAGTAATAAAATGAGCCATTCATTAACTCTCCACCTAATACTGGACTAATTCAAAACGCTAGCCATTTAATACCATTTACTGAATAGAGTTTTAAATTTAAATGTTATTCCTGAATGGCATTCTAAGGGGTGTGAGCAAAAAAAAGTTGGTTGCAGGCCACGGAGGGTTACTGTTTTCATTAATAAATTCGCGCTCTTTAGAATCCTCTGTGGAACGTAAAATATCGTGATTGAAGGGATAATTAGCCACACGATATTCCAATATTTTCGAATTAAAGGCCGTGCAGAGTAGCTTAATTATTGGATGTCGCCCCAAAAATTTTGACCGCTTGCCGCCGAAGTAGGTTGTGAGTGAATTGAAGTGGAAGTAAATTCAGTTCCAGAGATAATCGGCCGTTGATGGAGGTGGTGGCTGAATTGAGGTGATCGTTTGGGCAGGTTTAATTTTATTGTTTTTGTCTTCATATGGTTTAATCTATGGGAGCATTATTTGTAAACAGAGTGTAAGAAAAGTGGGAATTCAGGATTTGTTTTGAGTTTTAGTCATTTAAAGGCTGCCACGCTGGTGATGAAGGTATGCGCTTTGACGTTTGTAGCGTCAAAGGGATTCTAGAGTACGTAGCGGTATCTGAAACAGCCATGGGCTACTAATTCTAATCTTATCCTGATCCTGATATGTTGATCCTGTTCTTACTGTGAGACAGAGAGAAGGAAAAGGATTAAAGTCTCACGGACAGGGCGCCTCAATCACATTTTCCTCAAAGAGGGTCCATATCCCCAATGAAATCTTCACTGCATTATAGGAATCCCAGTTGTCGTGACTCGATTAATTTCCTTCGCAACAGTGAAGAATTTAGTATAACTCTTGAACTCTTCTTGAAGTCTCTGTCAGCCAATGAATTTGACTTCATACCCATGACGTCTTCCAGGTACTCTTTACTGATCCAGGCATTCCCATTATTAGTTACATTCACTTACTTATGATTTACATATCTACTCATTCATCGAGGGTCTATGTTTCCATTATGGAACTCATACACGCGATTAAATACACTTGTCACTCTACCGAGTATTATTCTGGCTTGAGAAGGGAATAACATTATAAAAATTAAATCTTCTTGTTCAAATAATGGTATCGCTGATGGCAACCTTTTGAATATTTTTATATTCTCTTGTTTAAATTTTAATAATTAATCCTTACCTTTTTTGACAGTGCCCACGACACAGTAACATGCAGAGTACAGTATGTACAAGCCTAAAAGCCTTCGACGCCATCATCAGGAATAAATGATTGGTGTAGAATTTACAAAGTGAATTTTTATTACATTTTTACGCCTAATAATTCGCCAAAATAGTCTATCCAATTCGAGCCTTCTCTCTTCCCGTGTTGGTTTTCCTTTTCAACGAATATCCTAATTCCTTTCCTCGGGGACATCCGATGTCACTGAGATCGGGGATTGGGCACGTTAAGTCCTTCAGCGTCTCCCAATTCCCTAGGGGCGAACGAAATCAATGTGGTCAAGTTGGAAGCTCTAAGCTTCCCACGCTGATCCCATTACCATCCTCGGATTCCCTCGTCCTTCCTTCAGTTCCTCGAACCGTCTGGTCTCTTCGCGCACTGTCGTGAATAAATTTCGAATGATGGTCCGTATGATAGCGACGTAGCTGAGGCCTCTCGTGTGTCTGCCCGGGATAGAAAAGTAGATTTTTGAGTGCTTCCCCAGTACCTTGGAGATCTTTGGATCAAAATAGGTAACTCTAAAAACAATGCCATAAAACTCTCGTCGGCCAATTCGACGCTAAAAGTTGTAATTAATATTCCGTTTTCAGAGTTTAGACTTGAGGAGAAGTTTATTTTTAGATCAAAGCCAGCGTATTGACGAATTTATTACCTGTCTGCGCTTAATCTATCCTTACTTATAATATTCTGTGTTATTTCTATTTACAGTGCACCATTACCTAATGATAGATATTTCGTAATGTGCCACTATATTTTATAAAAATCCACAGGATTGTAGTAAGCCAAATATCTTGTTTTACTTGAGTGTTGGTCTAAAAGGGTACGTTTGACAAAGTGTTAATGTTCTACTCGTTTGCTCCAGGTTATCCATAACTTTATAACCTTTTATGGTAAAAATTGGTAGCGTTACCCCCAGAAATGGCATATGTATTTACGGAAACGTTAGCTTCTTACATGATAAGCTTCTTTCCCCAACCAGAACATGGAAAATATAATCGTAATAACTTTAGTAGTAATATTCATTTAGATGTTATTTATTTAGGGGGATAAAATATGGAGCCGTTATATTCCCTGTATTCACTATTTTTGTATCATATTTATATACTTTCTATCAATTGTGTTTTTCCTGTAATTATGTTGCTGGGAAAACAATAAAAACCATTAAATAAAAATAAAAAATTGCGTTCCCTGCTTACGTGTATCCGTCGAACTTCTATTTCTACATAGACTGATGTGGAAAGGTAATCAAACGTTTTCTTTTCATTTATTCCTTTCTCCTGATTTTTATTTTCACAATGTGACATAGGTAGTCGTTACAAATATTTCGAATTTTCTACTTGCTGTGCACCATTACGTAATTTGACGTGACTGCATCTAATAAATCCACAGGATTGGAGTGTACCAAAGATATTTTAATTGAGTGTATGGCTGAAAGGTTATGTTATACAAAAGTGTATATATTAGACGCAGACGATTTTTTGACTGAAAAAGGGGTAGACAACATCACCACATGCAGGTCAAACAGGAACTTCAAAGTACGGGCAGCGGAACATAAAAGGTGTTTTGAAAAGAATGACACTAAGTCTCAGTTAGCAACTCATCTCATCAACGAGGGCCATTCGTGCAATTTCACCCCAAAAATATTGGCTTTTGGAGAAAAGGACGTCGGCTCGACGCACTTGATCAGTGGGAGATCATCAGGAGGAGAAAACACAGAGGAAAACTTATCAATGACGTTGAGTTCATGAATCATTCCCCGCTATTAGCCCTCCCCCCCTAAAACCGAACTTCAATTCCTTACTTATCCCAACCACCTCCCCACTCCTTTCCCCCCTCATTACCCCACAATCCCTCTCCCACTTCCGCCAACTCATAACCATACTCCTTCTTTCCGCATGTATATGTATGTATATATATTCATAATCACAAATCATTCATGTATCACAAATTCATAACTTTTCAGTCCTATCCCTTGCAATTACAAACACTATACTGCAAAATATTTGGAATAAACGGGGATCGAATTGCACTCATCACCGCGCCGCGGGCATTTTTTTAAACCGATTAAAATCCGACAGAAATGGCAACAGAAATAGGTCTTCTGTGGGATGCAAATGATCCTCCTCTATGCAGTCTCCTTGCCGTAGACTCTCGCAAACACTGCATCATGATGACCAGGTGACTCATTGAACATCACATATTTCCTGAGTGCATTAAGGTGGATGAATAATTTTGCTGTCACCAAGATATGAGACCGCTTTCAAGCATCATGCGTCAAAATCTGAAGCCGATAACAATGGCGCACAGCGGGGCGCTGTGCCAAATCGAGATTAGCGCAGGTGTGGAGATGGCTTTTGGATGATTTACGACTCCACGAGCGAAACCGGAATGCCATCCTCAGGGCCTCGCTGTCCGTGAAAGCGAAAAGGCTCCCTCTATCACCGGTTGTCGACGTGCGAGGCTCTTCACAAACTGCCCGGGCGAAGATGGGGAAGTTCAGTTCGGGAACGAAAGCCGAGGACGAGAGTAAGTCCCGGCTAAGGCAAGTGTTCAAGTCACCTTGCGGCAGGGATGGCATTGGAAACTAAACGAAAGTCTAAACCATGGGGACTGCATAGAGGAGGCACAATTCCATCCGATGGAAGGCTGATTTCTGTCGCCACTTCGGTCGCATTTTAATCGGTTTTCAAAAATGCCCGCGGCGTGGTGATGAGTGCAATGCGATCCACTTTTTTCCAATATTTTGCAGTTTACAGTTTTTCATTGCGAGGAATAGCATTGAAGAGTCATGAATTTGATAGATCACATAATCTTGCATAAACATTTCTGCCAACACCCCTAATTATATCTTATTTCCCCGTGGAACTCGGATCAATTTGTCCATCAGCGACGCGAGTGGCGACTTCTGTAACCCCATTTTAATGCGCGGTAGTTGGCAACACATTTAGAGGCCGAGTTGAGGATCCTCTTTTGTAATATTCGTGGTCAAAACCGGTAAAATTTCAATAGTTTCGTTCCCGGGAGGGAAATGTAGAAAAAAAACGAAAATTATTTAAACCCGGGGAGTTTAACTCAGGGTCGAAATGAAATCGGAGTCAAAACTACTTCGGGTCGAAACTAAAGTAAAACTCTGGGACGAAACGAAACGTTGATGTTTCGTACCGAAGGGACCACGTGCTTCACCTTGGAACAATTTAGTTTCGACCCACAAGCCGAGTACGAAGTATGGTTGAATGAAGTAGCTGTTCGGCCTACCGCCATTAGATGCACGGGGCTCTCATATTTATCACTAACAGGAGAACGGTGAACGCAAACTGACCATTGGATTTTTAAGCTTCATTGTTTTAACCTCTCTACACGAAAATCGAACGAAATGGGTCGAAACTACTCTATCTTTTCCCCCTTCACTCAACTTCTGGGATCGAAACTTAACTATGAGCTGAGGAGTTTCGGTTAATTCAATTTCAGTCAAGTTTCGTCCTCTTTTGCGGAGAAACTATCACGACGTACCTTAAGGCAGGTATGACAAGTGAAACGAAACGAATCATTTTCGTGTACTTGTCGCACCTGCCTTACGGTACGCTGTGATACTTTCTCAAATAACCGCTCTCGGCGGTGGTATAGATTTTTCCGATTTTTCGATGCCTGAAAGAGTGCTTTATGGAGATTACTTCTAGTATAACTTTCCGTCCGTCCGATGGGCGTTAAGCCGTGTCCCCAAAACGACTTTCCTTAAACGTAGGCTAATGGCAACTCCGTGTTTCCCTCCACCCTTCCTTGTCTACTCTTCCCTATGGCGCAACTTTAATATTTTTAAAGTATATGAATACGTTTCTACGGTTTCAATCGCCTCCTCCAAATAATGCTCCAAGAACGTAATGGTCAACAACGGTCTCCGAATATTTAGGGTTATTTAAAATATAAGATATAATTTAACGCATTATTTATTTAAGAATTAAATTTTCTACAGCGACTTTTTGTAAAAAAAAATAACTGCAGCAGGTTTAAAAATGGAAAACTTCATTTCAAGAGAAGTTGATCATGTCTTTACACTTTTTCTTTTCTAGGCATTGGTTTCAAATGCATTACTAATCCAGTAACTTTTTGAGCTAACTCATTGTAACTCTAGCGAAGGCATTGAACAGCGCCAAAAAAAGTACCAAGTGCCGATGGATGGATGGTGCTATTGATATGACATTGTCGGACCTTGTGCCGTGAAAAGGCTAAAAAAATCATGATATTTAATAATATGTATAGTTTTAGCTGCTTTTTTAGTTGTACTCGGAAGTTATCACGTTTTTTAAATAAAGTTTATTTTAAAATCGAAAATACGGTCAACATAAAATAGAGAATAGAATATGGAAATGCATCAAAAGCCGTAACGTATTAAACTCGTCCGCTTTGCTCCGATCCGGGTTTACTGTCTTGGAAATGCGGTGATGGAACACGCAGAAAAACACACTAACTCATTCAGGATAAATTGATGGGAGGATAAACTCAAACAGAGCAGGTCAAGATGCAAACTTAGAAAATTGAAGAGCGAAAAGCGCTTTTTTTTTACCTATATCAGGCCCTTTCAGCGCATGAAGTTGAATGTCAAATATTTATCAGCCAGAAAATTAGTGGTATAATTACCATCCTAGGAACTTCTTCGCTGTTTTAGTCACTGGATGTCCCATCTATCCGTCATCACCCCAAGCATTCACTGAAACTTTTCCTGTGAACGAAGAAAAGCTGAGACTTTGCATGTGTAGTTGGAAAAAACATGAAGTTGAAGTTAAGATTAATGTTTTGCGAATTAATTTTCCTACAAATTTCACTCCTGAGATTTTCTTCTGCTACTAAGATTATTTTTTCTTTATGCATATTGTTAATTATTTTCTGAAATTATATAATATAATTGTCGATAATGATAGTATTCTTAAATTAAACTAAATCATTTTTAAATATTGTCTGACATGGATGACAGATTGCAAATTTCTATATTACACCAACTTGAATGATAATTCCTTTGCGACGATAGGTGTTTTAGTTTTGAAAAACAAATGACTTCAGGACTAAATTTACTGTATACGGTTCCAATTCATTCGGCATGAACACCTTAGTGAAGCATTATAGCCAACCCCGGGTTGAAATAGTTGAAATAGTTAAGGTGCTAATTTCTTGGAATCATAGAATTATTTCCATACTTGGCCGTAGTCATTTTCCCTTTGATTATTATCTTTAAGAATTATGGTTGATATAATATTAGGCATGAATATAAATTACATATTCCCATTATATCGAAATTTCAATTCCTTTAATATTGGCAACTGATACAACACTTAAGTGAACATTCCTATAGTAGCATAATTACCTTCGTCTTTGATAGTGAACTCTTGAAATTCCGTAAGTTTCTCAGCCAGAAAATTAGTGGTATGATTACCATCCTAGGAACTTCTTTGCTCTTTTAGTCACTAGGCATCCCATCTATTCTTCATCACCTCAGGCATTCAATGAAACTTTTCCCGTGAACTAGGAAAGCTTACACTTAGCATGTGTAGTTGGTAAATTCTTCTGTGCTCCAATTTGCTCAAGCGTTAATTGTGCAAGTTGAATGAATGTCTCAATGAGAAATCTTTGAGAGATTATTTCGTCAAAGAAGCGTTATAACTTCATTTTCCTCTTCAAAAGAGCTCTCGCTTCCGTATATTAGTGTTAACTTTGTAATAAGGCATCTTGAACAAGCCTACTCTGAAAATTAATGCTCTCTTTGTTAGGGAATATCATTCAATGTTCTCTTTATGAGGACATTTCAAAAATATCGATTTCACTATTAAACTAGGTTAGTAATAAAAATTTGTCTTCGTTTAAATGAAGGTTTAATTCATCTTTCCATTTAAAACCGAGGGAAATAAATTTTTAAAGACTCTCATGCTAAGCATTGAAGTAAACACCATTATCCATTTAATTAATGATTAATGGAAGACCATACCTAGAGTTTTAATTCCTATGGACGATCGTGTGACCGCTAAATTAGTCCTCCGTGGACTATCTATTTTCAGTTATCATTATCGGAATGATGAAAGCAATGCATATTTTAGATTGACCCATGGAATTTCAAATTGTGGCCTCAAAAGGCCACATTTTTATCAGCGAAGCCTATGAATATTCTAGCTTGGCTTCATTATCAACTTGCTAGCCCAAATTCCTTTTTTCAGTTCAATTTTCACTTTGAATCTATAGCATCCAGCGTATTCAGGCCATATTAAGGCGAGAAATAAAAACAGGATTAGACTGCAGTCCTTACGGATGAATAATAGGTTTAATTTTCTTTCTCTTGAGCCCTTTGAAGTCGATGGGTGCTTTTGGATGCAGTTCATGAATATTATTGGCGGAAACTCACCCTTCTGTGAGCGCATCTTTTCAACCTCGCTCATGGTAATTTCATTCTCGCATCGTGAACTCCTCAGCGCCCTGTCTAATATTTCACGTAGTCTCCCGGCTATTGTGAGCGTCAAACCTTCCCATCACACTTGGTATACCCCGCGAATCCATATTGCACCATCCAACGCTCGTATATGGAATTTTGAATTGGATAGGGAAAGATTGAAAAAATAGGTTGCTCATGGAATGTGGGGACATAGGGGAATAACGAAGGCAGGGCATCCTTTAAAAGAAAAATAAAAAAAACTTCGTTCGTCATTCGCACGAATTGATGGAATTCCGCCGGGCTGTGTCATATTTCAGCCATTTCGACGGCATTTCATTTTAGCTATCGCGTCGTCTGGATTCCAGGCTCCTCGTGATTTGTAGGGGTTTATTAATTTTTTTTCGGTAGATTCCGAAAGGCGTTATATCGGTCGGAAAAAGCACGGGTGGGATACCGGATCTGCCGAGCCGTTTCAAAACGATAGCGAGAAATGCGCGATTGGTTTTTGGTCGACGGAAATTAGTGGCCACGGAAAACGTCTAACGGTTCCAGAAATGCATTAACCGTCGTCGAAACACATTCTGGAGGAATCAAATGTGTCATTTGGCGATATGGCTTGTGTTTTCATCCGTTTCCGTAATTTGATTTCCTCTGGTCATCGGGATATTCTGGTCTCACAAACTACATTTGATAACTACAGGTATTTAATTGAATCGCTATACCTGTGGATGGGTTTTTATCCATTAAGAATCCGATTCTCTAACTTCGATATGGATTGCGATATGTATCGGTCGCTTCTCCTTAAAAAAAACTCATTCCTAAGCCGCAGAGTAACTACTAATTGAGAAATATTCTAAATTAGAAAGAGTTTGGTTCTCAAAAAACATTGATTTATGTGGCTCCTCAAAAAATATTATTTAGTTGACATTTTAAATTTCTAAATTAGTTTTTCCTCGTCAAAAATATATGTAAATTTTGAAATCATATGCATAAAATCTCTCCTAAATCTATTCTTATGAAAAAAATAAAAAGCATGACCTTGTTTCATTTAAGAAATTCGTTATGCTACCTTTTTTACTTTGGTAGCACATAGGAAATAGGGGAGACCGGGGTAATACTGTACGGCGGGGCAATACCGTGCACCATAATTTTATATCCACTGGAGTATGTAGTGAGCGCTGGGAGGTACCTACTGCTACATAGTGGAAAGTACAGGAAAGTGAAACCGATAAAGGCAATCTGGGAGCTTCTGCCTTTACGCACGTGCATGTGACGAAAGTTTTCTGTTTTATCAATTTTTCTTATAATTTTGAAGACTAACTCGAACTGAGATAAGGGAAACATGTTATTAGTGACTACATTCAAACTGGTGATTTTTAATAGCCAATATCATGGGATATTTTTAATACCACAAACAAGCCCTATACTGTTCTTATTTTAGGTTAGGGTTGAAAATGCTGCGTCATGTCGTTTGGGGCAATTTCGAACACATTGCCGGGGGCAAAACCGTTCAAGGCGCAAGGTGTTGAACGATAATGCCCCATGTAGTATTTTATATTTTCGAAGCAACATGAACATTAAAATGCTTGTATGAATTAAGAAGGACCTTTGATTGTGTGATTTGCCAATCCTCCCAAGTACAGGTGAACTTCGATAATTCGAACACACGAACACCTCAATAATCCAAACGACCTTCATTCTTCCTGTCGTCTGTTTGTTTGTACCAATTATGGATTCTCATATTTTAATGCGAAAATAAAACATTTAATGGTAACTAGAAAAGGATTTTATTTAATTTTAGTTTTATGTTTGCTCACTTTATTCCAACAAAGGACGTAGGTATTATTTCAATTTTAATTAAAGCTATTATGCTATGTTTTAGTTATTTCGATGATGGAATAAAACATTAAATTACATTCTCCATCTTTGTTTTCCCCACTTAGACAGCAATATCGTTCATCATCACCAGTTAGGGGCAATGCCGCATTGAGCGGTATTGCCCCAACTGATGCACGGTATTGCCCCGGCACTCGGGACAATACCGATCAGTGTAAGGGTTTTATAAAATAGGTGTAACACTGTAAGTAAGTTAAATTTTTCAAACATAAAGCAAAGAATTGGTGGGAAATCGAATTTCCTTCAAAATAATATGATTGCCTCCTTCGTTGAAATTTTCAAATGAAGGATATGAAATAAAAATTCTTAAGTGTACGCTATTACCCCGCTCTCCCCTACTCGTGCGTCGTATACTATGCCGATCTATACCTATAATTTATTGCTCTCTTTTCATTACGTGTTTTTAATGAAGAAATTAAGACATGACAGATTACACAGTTCATGATTTATAAGCGATCCCAAATCATTTTCCCCTATTTCAGTCGACCTTTGAAAAATATTAAAATTCAAAGGAATATAGAAACTGGCTACGATTACTTGCTATTTGTAGAACTTTACACTCTAGGAACACCATATTCGCCTTTTATCGCTCGCAGTGAAAAATGTCACCATTTTATCCCATTTTCCTGTGGCTTCCTCCAGTCGCGTCGACTCAGCGACTACAAAGGTTCTTCAAATTGGCTACTTAGGTTTCGCCCTTCTTCATTCCAATCAACCCAATTTCCCACGCTTCCTTAATCAATTTCTGGATGAAAAGCCCGAGGGGCAGAAGATCCCGATAATAAAATCGGGGAAAAGATTTGTGATGGTGGTTTTGAAGTTTTCGAGCGAGCGATTTAATTGTGTGGCTCATCACGGAAGAGAGGTGGGGAGTATTGGGGGTTGCACTTAAGGAGGTCTAATGCCATTAGCGTGGAGTAGCTGGTGGGATCCATTCCCTCCCCGTCTAGACTGCCTTATCCCCTTAATTTCCACCGGCCAGAAACAACGATAATTTTTATTTTCTTTTTTAGAATGGTCTCAGTTTTCAGCGTAACTAATGACGGGGTGCGATGAATCGCTTTGTCATTGGTAAGTAAAATGAGGAGTAATTGCGAGTTTTCATTCACTCAGAAGGCCCCATTTAACTTAAATGGGTGACGCACGAATTGCTTTTCCAAGTTAGTGAGAGGGATGCACATTTGTTCTCTCCATATTCTTATGGAACTGTTGCAATGCACCTGTTCACGTATCTTATTCGTCAGCATCTAGCTCGCTTCATTTTTTTTTCCTTTCTACCCACCTCTAAACCTAAACTCATCGATAATGAACCCGGAAGAGCTGAAAGGAATGGTGTTAGGATGTACGACTTCAATGAAGTCAAATAGATCAATGTAGTCAGTGAAGTTTCGAAAACGAGTTTTCCCAAATCAATCAATATTTTCCTTGAAAAATAATCTTAAACGTAGGAAACAAGGTTTATTATTAAAGACACAGAAATGTGAGTCTTGAATTGGAATTTAATTTAAGAATTTGATTAGAAAATACAGATAGAGGAAATTTAAGGTTAAAAAATATATTTTTTGATTAATTCATTAGTATTTGGAATGCAATTCGTCAAGATTAGGTTCAAGAACTCGGTAAAAAGAGAAGCAATTCCGTCCGTTTATCTGGTACAATATTAAATGATCAAGTATTAAGCGTCAATAACTACGACGTGGGTATCCTTTACCCATCCGAATGGATACATTCTTCTTTATCTACTCGAATAGAGGGTTTTGTGGGAATGTTTTCTTAAATATGCGTGCAAAATTTTATCAAAAAATCCTTGAATACCTTTATTCCCAATGCTCAAAGCTTTCAATAATCTCTAACATTATAAACTCCGTTAATGCGAAGGAAAATGTTCCAATGTCACTTAAAGTTTTCTTGTGCTCTGAACCGGCTGCAATACCGTGCTTTTGCATGCAGCATCACTTTATCTCTCAAATTCACCCTCTTACCAAACTTGAAGATGCTCCCTTGAGATTCTGCAGCCTGCTTGCGTGTTTTCCTGCATTCATTGGAATTTCCGCTCCAGCCTCAAGGAGAGTCAGGTGTGTTTCCTTTCGGCTCCGCTGAGCCGCATATAATTTAACGCTACTCTCTCCCTCTCTCCTCGATGATCTCTTCTCCATGGCTTTGCATCCTCTCAGCTTCCCTCCCTTTAACCCATCACATATTCCAATTTTCCACCATTCCTATTTCTCATTCTTGCTTCCTGGAACTCAATATTTTTCCGATTTCTTCGCCACACCTGTCGACCTACTGAAAAAAAATTTCTTTGTTCCATCAGTAAAAGTAACTCCACTTATAATTCCTTTCTTCCAGGTACATCTCATTTGCGAAAAGGTGATGTAATAACAGCTTTTAATGATTTATCACTATGGGTTGCTTAACTTGAGGAAAACTGACCGCAATCCGCTTCATTTGTTTAAGAAAAGCATTTACTTATTCAACTCTTCTTATCCATCTTCTTTGCTTCTTTTATTCACCTTGAATAAGCCCATCCATCCTTATTTGTTTCTCTGCCATTCGTCCTCTTTACCCCCTGGAAAGGGTTTTATACATTCTTAACTACTTCTCGTTCCCTTCGTTACCGCTTCTTTCCCTGTTCCTGGGCAGGAAAACGTAATTTACGCTCACAGGTCGGAAAGGGATTACGGCTCTACCACTTCAATCTCATCTTCACTAACAGTTATACCAATCAGACTTCATCAACCTTTCCCGGTACCTACTGTAATTCTCTTATTCCTCTCGATTATTTTATTTATAACCTGTTCTCATCCAGTGGCCCCATTACAATATGAAAAGATTCAATTCAATGAAAAGACGTAGGCAATTCTTGATCCAAATTCATCGCCAAGCTCTAATCCAAACGATAGCAGGTCCCTCAATAGGACGTAATTGTTTTTAAGTCAACTTTTTCCGGTGAGATATCGTGGAAGAGCATATTAAATGATGCACAAAAATATCGTGCTATTCTATTAATGATAATTTCAGAGATTTTACTACACGTGTTTCGATCGGCATCTTCATCATCAGGTACTTCATTTTTGTATTGAATTTTTATTTCTATTTTAAATCATCATACTTAAATTTTTTGGGTAGTCGTTATACCATCATCGTTTGGCATATCTTATCAATTTTCAGGGCATATATACAAGAGTTTTGCCAAGCTTGTACCTCAACTTAAAAGCTTTACCACCAAGAATCATATTTTCTTAGCTAATTACCGAGGTAAATGTCAATAATACAGGCTAATGATAGCTTCCATATGCCCTGAATGTTTCGAGATTTTATTGGGATCATAATTTTTAAATATGTGATTCCTCTCATAAAATGCCTGGTCGAGCTAAAATGATGGGTCCTCTTAGTCTAACTTAAAAATCTCAGATACATTAGGTTCGTTTAATGTCTCTTGAACTAATTTTTATAAAATCAGACTTAATGTGCCGCCTCGAGGAGGGCTTATATCTTTCATACTTGATTTCTTATCACCTCGGATTACGCAGTACCTCTCCTCTTTAATTAGAGTTTTTCTCACATGTCGTGAATCTTGGGTTTAAATAAAAAATATGGTTGCATATACCAACACTTTCATCTTCCTGATATCTTTACTGCTGCCATCATTCTTCCAAAAATATTGCCCTGGGAAGTGACTAATGCCACCACGAGCGATTTTTGACTTAAATGAAACACAGAAATTACACCAATATCCCTCAGAAAGATAACATTTAAAAAGAATATTTGTACACCATCGGAAAAAGTCCAGCGTTTAAGTGGTATTTTATTATTATTCTCTATACGACCTTCTTGCTACCGTGAATAATTCCCTTACCAGCATATTTGAATGTCCAATAGCCCCTTTGAGTTTGCCTTCAACATGTTCAGTTTTTCCTTTTACATCTTTTTGTGTATATATTTTTCCTTTGTTTCTCATTTTATACCTTCCTACAGTTACCGTTCTACCCTATCTATATTATATTTAATCTTCCTATACACGAATCATAAATCGATTGCCTTGTGCCATAGAATTTGGGTCACCGTGCCTCCCCGAGTGAAAACTTGCAAATGAGGAAATCGGGAGAAAGGTCTGGTTGAGAAACATCGCGTAGACGTTCGAGAAGAAATGGTGGAGGCAGATGAAATTTCTTCCGACTGCAAGAGTGGGAGCGATTAAGTTTTTCGAGGGAACAAGGACTACATGAGTCGATGTGAACAAGTAAAAATACTCGTGAGACACCGGAGTGGAAGCTCAGTATCAACGCTGAAAAATGCAACCACATTGTCTTCACAAGACGGTCGAAAGCCGGCGAAGGCCATGACTTATTCTACGGCAACAAACGAATACCAAAATGCTCATCTGCAAAATACTTGAGCGTAACTCTTGACAAACGCCTCACTTGGGCTTGCCACATACAACTGTCTGTTAAGAAATCGCAGGGAATTTATGCCGCGCTCTATTTCCACTGTTGAAATCAACGTCTATTTTGGCGATAAAAACCAAACTTTTATTATACAATTCGTCCATTATACCGCTTCTATCTCCTCCATTTTTGCTTCATGCCGCCGCAACGCACCTGAAACACATTCAGACATGTGAAAACAAAATAATTAGGAAAACTATAGGTGCCCCATGGTTTATCAGCAACCGCCAAATTAGAAATGATTTAAAAATCACTCCCATTTTAACTTTTCTCAAAGCTGCAGTCAATATTCTTTTAGAAAAACTAATAAAGAACTACTTCAGAATCTATGGGATTATATAATTCCAACAAAACCTAAACATAAAACTCCCAAATATGCCCTAAACCCTTCCCATATTCCCTTACCCACCTAACCCCCGCAATGCTCGGTCAGAAACATCAAGAGAGAAGTCAACCATAGTTTAAGAAACCACCCAATTGCAGAGACCCCTCGAAGACAGCTGATAGGCTGGGAGCTCGGATCAACACTACTTAAGAAAACTCCGCTTGGCTCGTGAGACACCGAGACAGGCGAAACACTTCAGTCATCCTCATCAGCCGGCGCTCGCCAAGCTACTGAGGGAGAATTTACGATCCGACTCGCGCTACCACCCCTACATCCCCCTCTCCTCCTCCTACCACCCCTCCAGCCCCTCTCCGTTTTATCGTCGCTCCCCTTCAAAGTCCGTTACTCAGTTTTCTACCGATCAGTGTATAAATCACTCGTAAATTCACCAAAATATTGGTATTATGTAATGAAATTAATTCACCGCTAATCATTCTGAGCTAATAGAACATCTCGGAAATTTGAAACCTATGCGTAATTAAAAAAAAAGTATCCAATCAATACATTGAGTTATAGAATATTTTGTAGATTAATTAATCCTATCCAAGCCCATGAAGTTAATAACATGTACCGAATACTTTTTCAATTTATATATACAATGGGCATATGGAGTTACGATGGATAGGGATAGTACTGTGCCACGATATCTTTACTTAGCTACAACATGCTTCTCTTATTGAGTTTTGCAAGGATTTAAGGAGAACTAGAGTTAACTCGAAATTATTTCATTCGACAAATAATGCTTCCAAATAATTGCTAGAAGTAAATTATTGTAAGTTTATAATAAATTTAAATAAAATCAAATAAGCCTCCAATTATTTCACCACTACAGCGTTGATACAAGATAAACACCCAACGAATATGCATACATTCTTATGTATGACTTAGGCTAGCGGAATCAAAGGAAACGTGTGAAATGATAAGAAACCATTCCTCGGACAACATATATTTCATGTATATTGTAACCCTTTGCTCGCAAACGCTAGGGTTTCTGCTAACCTAATGTATTACGGAAACACGTAATAAAGATTGTTATTAAAATAATACCGTCCAACCGCAAGGTTCATTTTCTAGCATTTTATTAGCAAACGCGTGAACAGTAAAAATACTCTGGCAACATATTGGTTGAAGCGATTACTGGGCCATATGCGGTTTATTACATGCTTGAACAAATGAAGCGGATTGCGGACACTTTTTCCCCTATTGCGGCGACCCATAGCGATAAATCATTTGGAGCTTTTATTACTGAACTTTTACGTGGGATTAATTGCCTCGCGAATATAGGTTCGGCTGCAATATATTCCCGAAAACCCCTTCACTTCTCCTTTCCCCGTGACAGATGTTGTGGATGGGCCTATTGCTTCCCCTTTTCACCCGACCCCTGCCCTCGAGGCCAACATCTTCACATCCAAAATTAACTCATAATGCGGTCTACGTTCGGTAAGAATTTTATTTAGTAACGGCTTGGCACTTTCATGAGCGCGCTGTCTAGAAATCGACAAATCTCAACTTTTTAATGGGATTCTTTCTAAACAAATAAGCGAATCCAGGTCATCTACGTAGCATTTGTTCTGAATCACATAGCATTTGTTCTGAATATATTGAATTAACGAATTTGTGACGCTGCTTTATTCAAAACTTTTATTAGGCATTATTTTACCGTTTTGCTATGAATTTCAATCCACAATCTTGTATGCACTGCATGCAAGAATAAAAAGGACATTTTTTCGTCCTCCTAAGACCAAATATTTATAGGCCTTCATGGAGTTTATGGTGATCTAATTCAGAGATCGTTGTCACTTGAAATGGTTTACTAGAAAAGCGTTTCGATGTAGGGTTAGTTGGTCTTCGGAGCCTAAGCACTGACCTATACACTATCCCAAAGCTTCTGAAATTCTATTGATCGTTGTCGACATTGCAAGAGAGCCCAGTATGCAGGGATTTGTTAGGCTGGAGAACATAAGTTTTTTCCAACGTAAGACTTGTAAACAAACACTCATCTTTTTATTAACAAATCTCAAATTTTGGAAAAATGGGAGGATGGACCTCACCTTGGTTTAGTCAACTAGCGCTTGATATTCTCCGAGATTTGGCTTAAGGGTTGTTACTTTTCCTTTGAACGCCCACTATCTTTATTTAGCCATGAAAATCTGAATCCATAATCGCAAGGAAAGGATTTTTACTCTAATAATGTGGCTTTATGAAAGTTTGGGGCAAAACGCTCCACCACAAATACCAATCCCCCTAAGTTACCAATTTTCATATTAACTCATAAATATCTCCTTCACCTATATTGACCTGCTAATCGTTGAAACAGAAGTAATTACGGTTTATGTTTGTTATTCATCGAATTCGTCGTCACAAACAGTTTTTTACATAATTAATAAATTTCAATAATTACGCCCATAGACGCTCGGCTAGAGAGAAACTCGGCGTCGGCATTAATCTTCTCCGAACGAAAGGCGTCAAGGGACCACGGTTTAACGTCCAATCGGACGGACGGAGTTCTGCACTAGAAGTGCCCTTCTCAAGGCACTCTAGCAGGGATCGGGCAGCCTCTGATAAATCTATGCCACCCTATCCCTAATATCTTCTTATGAATTACTGAAATCGCACCATTATTTTATGATAACCCTGCATAATAAAATAAAAAATACTCATACACAATTTTGGAGACGATAATACCAACGGCCTAGCATGCAATATAAGTCTTAAATTTGCTATCGTCTTACGATTAAATCTACCCATCTAATGTTAGCATCAAGAAAATCATTCACTTATTCAACCTCCATTCGCCCATCTGCTCTGCTTCTTTTATTCGCCTTGAATATAGCCTATCCATTCTTATTTGTTTCCCTGCCATTCGTATTCTTTACTCCCCTGGAAAGGCTTTATATCTCCTTAATTTCTTCCCGTTCTCTCCATCGCCACTTCTTTTCCTGTTCTTCGGAAGGAAAACGTAATTTACGTCCTCTTCAGGTTGGGAAGGGATTAGGGTTCTACCACTTCATTCTCATCTTCGTTAATGGGTATACCAATTACACTCTCTCTGCCTTTTACGGTGCCTACTCGAATTCTCTTATTCCTCTTAATTATTTCGTTTACATCCTGTTCTTATTTCGTGGCCGTGTTTAGACCACATATTCCGCAAAACATTAATAGAATAGAATTTTAGTACATACATATGTGTAAATTTCCGCGTTATTCTCAAAATCCCATTCTTTCCCTTTACATATTCATGGAATTGGAAGTTCAATGGATTTTGATTTTGACATAAAATGTTTCTTTGATCAGGCAACTTGAATAAACATTTGTGCGGGTTAATTTTAAGGACTGGTGGAGAAGGGCTCTATTTAATGGAGTTTAGAATCCTATAAGAGTGTCCACATTTGATTTTGTGCGACTATGTAACACTTGGCTCACCTCCAATGTCGGAATCCTTCCTTTTAAGGTCGTATGATTCAATATTCTTGCCATTCAAATGTTTTCATCCTTTATATTTCTGATAATGTTTTCTGTTCCTTCCATTATACCATTCCTGTTGAATCGAATCTGTGTCCGCTTCTCGTTCTTGTCTTTTTGTCTTTTTATTTTGTTTTTCTATTTTTACATCCATCTCACCTTAGGAGCATGTCCCCATCACCCCACCGAAAAGATATCGCTTCATCCTTATACCAATACTATTTCTATTTCAAAATTTTTAATAAAAATAACAGAAGGGGTTACTCGTAAAGATGCAATCAGCCATTTCCGTGAAACGTCTGAATCCATTAATTTTACTATTGAATTAAATCGCTATGCATAATATTGTAATTTTATTCTCCATTCCAATACTTTATGCTGTTTATTTATTGAAATATTTAATGTATATCAGTTTTATTTTTTCTCGTATTTTGATAATTGGTATCATTGATGTTAAACCAAAATTACTTTTAAGCTGTGTAATAGGGGGGTTTCCTATTATTTTTTTATTGCCTTAATCGAAAGATTATTACTCCTGGAGTACGTATTTCACGCTTTTAGATTTTTAAATGATAATATCTATTTTTCGCGATTAAATGAAAAGTGAAAATTTTCAAGCGCGCGAAAACGCGACGCGTTAGTAGGAATGATGGGAAATCTCTCCGTACGTCGTATTTCTGGTTCCCCCTCCGCCCGGTGAGGTGACCTTGAGGCGAGGCTTAGCGCTGATACGTCGCAGGCTGCCAGCGGGTAGCCTAGTGCCCTGCCGCCTGGTAGCGCTTGGCTTAAATAAGGATTATTAATACCTTATCGAACGAGGAAAACTTTCCGACCTTAGCCAGTTTTAATAAGTGATTATTAAGACATGTTTCCCTGAGCTCTGCGCCTCATGCATGCATTGGTAACCTCAGACGACGTATAACTCCTATCTTCTCCTATAGAAACTAGGTCCCTGTGACGTCACGTGGAGTGGCATCGCATGGGCGCCAATCTGGCCCTTTTCAAATGAGGATAAAAATGGACCATTGCCATTCGTCTACACCGGCATTTATAAAACGAAATAATTTGTATATTATGAATACACTAATGGTGGGTAACGAATCGCAATTATTGCCTTTTGTTTTCTTTGATGAAGGAAACTACCCTATTAGTGAAAGGTGAATTTTAATTAACAAGGTTTACATCTGTTGGAGTTGATGCAGCTGTGTCTTCTTCGTAATTATTCTCATACGTTTAAAAGAACCTCCAACGATGTCAAAAGGGAAATTTCAGTATGGGTGGCTGGTCTGAGAATATTATGCTGTGCAGTAATTGAGTAGTATGGCGTATTCTTGGTTCCTGCCACGTAGAGTGCCCTTTGAAGTATAGTTTGAATAAAAGAACGTAGTAGGCGGTTGGCGGCTCTAGTTCCTCTTCATAATTTTCATGAGGTCTAACATGAGGAAATTGGGAAGCCAAACCGCATGCAGGAATGAGGCCGTCGACGTGACAACATTATGGTTAGGATTAATACCAATGTCTAGGCGGCTGCGAAGACCACTAATTACATTATTTCTTCAAGGCGTCGTCTGGTACCTTATTAATGCCATCTAGGCTTCGTCATATGTGGAAAATTTATCGCTTTATACTCGTACCACCATGATTTTCATTTTAGAAATTTCTCGGTGGCTCCAAAGTTTACTAGAAGCAGGAATAAATATTTTAACGAAATTATTTAATCATAATTATCTGGTTGAATCATCTATTGCCATGTGTGGAGGCCATGATAACTACTATTAGCGTTTCCGTGAAGCTGAGTAAGATTCTAGCTTCCACATTAATTGTATATTTTCCCATTCGGTCGTCACTCTTTATTTGGCTTGATGTTTTCCAGCAACTTGGTTTGTGATTTTTGCTGGTGGATAAGGAACATCAGGTGAATGCCATACAAGTTTAAATAACGTTAGTTAATTTTCTCTTAATGCTATCTTCCGAGCTCGCTATCTTTATTGAACGTGTATTGTTTATTAAATTTGTAATGATTCCCTCTGAATCTAAGAGTATCATCTCAGATTTTGCCCCGAGTTTATTGGCCATCGATGTCTATTTTGATCAAATATTTACAGTATGGAACGACCGGGTTAGTAATGATGAAATCCTAAGAAGAGTGGGAGAGAAGAGAAGCCTCATGAAAAAGGATATAGAACAACCTAATAGGCCACATCTTGAGACATGATGGGCTGATGAAGACAATCGTCGAGGGACAAGTGGATGGCATTAACGGAAAAGGAAGACCTCGACCTGGAACACGTGAAGAAGGACGTGAAAGAAGAAATACGTAGATGTGAAAAAATTAGCTGATAGGAGAAATGAGTGGAGAGCTGCGTAAAACCAATCCTGGGATTGTTGACCAGTGATTATGATGTACTGCTTTATGAAACCGCTAGTTTCCTATGTCTCTCAGACTTCGGCCGTCTTCATGAAGAAGACGTAAGGCATTAATGTCGAGAATAAGATCTTATTCCTCTTTTTCAGCAGGACGCAAATGAATTGAAATGAAAAATAGATGCCATTAAACGTCTTTTTTCGGGATTGAATTACTGTTCACTTTGATTTTTGACAATGTTTTTTCCCCATTTCTTTTCCGATAGCCTCCCTTACTATTGTTTGTGGCATGAACTCCCTGTCCGTGGTCAAGGTATTTTTGGAGTTTGACTTAAGAAGTCGGGGGTGGTTTGTTTCGGTTCTTGAGCTTTGCAATGACAGATGGCTACGGATTTCACGCCACCTTTCTCTTCAGCGTACGCAAAATTGAGCTAATAGTAATTCTTTTATTGCTACTGAGGACCAATTTCTTTACTTGTTTTCCTTAACAAAGCCATGCTGTTTTCGAAACTTTTGTCACTAACCTCGCTATACTTGCCATTCTCTCAGCACATGCATACGATTTCTCCCACCAAATCCTGCTCATTTTAAATCTCTTGCAGTGATGGATAGCTTTCCCCTTAATTGCCAGCCTTAGCGTGATAGACTTGAGCCACGCATTTTTCCCTGGAAGTAAATATCCACAATAAAGTTCAAGATGGCTGCGCAGTACGAAAAAGGCCAAAAGTGAAACTCCCATATTCTGTGTTTATACGAAAGATTTAAATAATTAGCGATTACATAATATACTCATATAGGTATATAGTTTATTTAAAACAGGATGCTTCAACTTCGAATATTAAATTTTATCTATTCGAATTAAACATGCTAAGAAACGATACCCTAGAAAACAGCCAATCAAGGCACTTGGAAACATCTCATAATGTTAGAACGAAGTTTTCCGTGGTGATTGTTAGATCTCTGCATATTTCTTGGATTTTCTTCCACGTCAGTTAACATCTGATAATCACAGAATTTCATAATTTCTTGGTCGCACGCGCAGATATGTGTTATTCCCCATATTAACTCTTCTCGTTACGTATTTTACTGCCTTAAAAATTATTTGTTATCTTCAATTCACTCGTAATTCACTACTTGCGAGGAAGGAACGAGTATCGTTTGCCGTTGCTTTTCGACTTCGAGGTATTTCTGCTTTTTCCTCCTCGTCGGTGGATTTCAAAGTGCCTCCTCCAGATTGGGGACCTGACTTTTTTCGTTTTCGTGCTCTTTTCTTCCACGTGGAGCGCCTTTTTATTTTTTTGGATATTCCTCTGCGCGCTCCATGGTCACGCCCCAGTGCCGAAATTTTTCGCCAGGCAGAGCGTGTGTTAAATGCATTCGGAGAGAGAGCTTTTCCTTTTGAATTTCGTCCTCTCTCTTCACATTCGGTCGGTGAAATTTTTTAACCTGGCCGTGGACAGTTATTTTTTGTTTTTATGATGTTTCAGAATTATTTAAGTATATCAATCCTATTGGGCTCGGTCAACTGTTAGGTTGATATGAACGTTTTTACTAATTTTTATTACCCGCAGCGCGTAAAATATCGCTGTCTGTTAAAACCTTAAATTGATTTGTGTCTTCAGGTTATCATGTGATGAGTATCTTAAAATTATAGTTCGGGAATAAAATTATATTCAAACGTTCAATAGACTAACCTCAGTCGGAAGTAGCGTTTCAATGTTAATATGTGAAATGTTGTAGACTATTTTTTACGTCATACCTGAGGAAAAAATCCACACAGTTTCGCCTACAAGAATGAATTTTATGCATGGTAACTGTCGGACTGTCCCACTAAGATTTTACTCCACTTTTAACATGTAATTTCTTTCTCCCCTTCACATTTGGTGGGATTTTTGGTCGTGGCTGTGGACTTCAACGGATATTTAGTTTTGTTTTTACGAGATTTCATTTCTTTTTAGTAAATAAAATCTTCTTGTCGCGGTCGTATTTTAGGATGTTACAAACACGTTTAATCATTTTTATTGTCCATAGCGCTGATAATAACGCTGTCCGATAAAAAATGTCATTCTTAAGTACCTTCACTGTTTCTATACCGATTAATAAATATAAAATTTTGTCTCGGAACTAAAATCATCTTCAAAGTTTTAAATGATTGACCTTGGTCGGACGTAAGAGTTTCATAGAATGGAATATTCTAAGTGATCTTTCCCATCATATGTGAGGCACAGAGTTAGGACTTCAAGAACTAGTTCTACGCATAGAAATTATCGGACTGCCCTACTCAGCTTAAAATATGTATTTTCTTCCTCCCACATTCTGTTTTCTTCCTTTCACACTCAGTTGGCGAGATTTTTGATCCCAGTCTTAGACTTCAACGGCTATTTTTCGTATCTAGGATATTTCATATCTCTTCAGTATATCAATTCCTCTTGGTTCGTTGCTATGAACGTTTTTTATTCGCTTTTCATTCTCATAGTGCTGAAAATATGGCTGTCTGGTAATAATATAAATTGTTTTCATTCTTTTTATTTCGATTAATAAACAAAATTTTGGCTCTGAAAAAAATTATTCCAAGTCCCAAGAAAGTGTTTTTAGTGATGGAAGAAGCAGGCATAAAATTAATAGTTGGAGTCCTAAATTCTGTGAAATTTTGTCTTGGATATGATGGGAAATTCACTCAGTATATTCCACTCCATCAATACTTGGCCTCCTTTCCTGTTTTAGATTCACAACAATCATCTTCAAACTTTCAAATGACTAGCTGTGCTTAGAAGCAACGTTTTCATGGTGTGTAATATTCTATTTTTCATCATGCTTGAGCTAAAATTGCACACATTTATGGTCTTAAAGAAATTTTTATGCATGGAAACCATCTAACTGTCCCTGTAAGAGCTTTAAATAAGTAATTTCTTCTTCCCTCTATACATCGGTCGGAATGATTTTTAATCCCTCGGTGGACAACGGCTATGTAATGTTCGTATCCATTACATTCCATTACTCACCAGTATATTAAATTCTCTTAGTGCAGTCGTCTCTTAGGATGTTACTAAAGTGTTTATTTATTTTCTTACCCACAGATCTGAGAATAACGCTGTCTGGCATTGAAATATAATTAATGAGTATCTTCAGTGTTCTTATTTCGAATTAACTGGGAAATAAAAAGAATCAAATAAAATTTTTCTTTTCCCTAACACATCTCCATACTTTCAAATGAAAAACCTTGGTTTGAAGTAACGATTTCATGGTGTAGAATATTAAGCGATTTTTTTCACCACGCTTGAGGCAAAACCCCACACAGTCACACCTTTAACGTTTAATTTTAGGCACGAAAACAATATGTCTATCCCCCATCTGCGAGACTTATTTATATCCCATACTATCCTTACGACACTAGTTCACATGTTCACATGGCTGATTGAGTGTGGCAGAAGGTTCCCATTTGAGAGCCCGAATGTATTTTTATGTCGATGATCATAGGAAAATTCATTGGAGCATTTTCCGTGTTTCTGAGGAGAATATTCCGCAGTTTATGATCAATTGAGTACTTTTTCATTGATCAGAGTGCTTCGAATTTATAAAAGTACTTAATTTAAGTGCCGAATGCAAAATAAATGCCTTAAGGATCAATTATTTCACATTTTTCGGTTTATTTATATTTAATTAAAAATATGAAACACCTCAAGGATGTCATTTTCTGTTTTTTAAATAATGCACGTTGACGGCTATTGAACACGAGTTATTTTATTCCCTCTGAATTATTTTTGTTTAGTTTGGTGTACTGTACGCACGACATAAAAAAATTACAGCAGATTTGATGTTGTTCTTTGATTAGGAAGCATGTTTTATCTTAATAAATGTTATCGTGATTCAGCTGCATTACACACCAATGGTAAAAATGGGTGAAAAGGACTCTTGTCGTTGTTCAATTGTTATGGTTTATGAGCTTAAAATTATATTTTCTGCATAAAATATTATTAATAATCATAAAATTAATGGTAATAAATGGCAGAGTGCTTTTGAATTATTAAGCCATGCTGTTTAGCTGTAAAACTGCCACTAAAGTATAAAATACGGATTACAAACGTTTGGAATAGGTAATGAAATCAGTGGAGATTCATCGCAAATTTATCGCTGCGTTGCACTCCCGTTCATCATCGTACCTGCATATGGCGGCAATGCCTTCCTCTCCATCATCATTTTCTTTTCCCTGACACAAGGCAGCCGCTCTTGAAATTGCCGTGCAATCTGAATGGACCGCGGGAACACGGGGTCGGCTTGGGTCTCATTCGAGTGCTCATCCGTGAACGGATTTTGGCAACCGCAGTCGAGCCGAGGTCGGCGTCTCCTCACTCTTCCCTTTTTTATTCTCCATCTCCCTCTCTCTCTCTGCAGCCGGGATTACTCTATATTCCACATCTCTTTCCGCTTCTCTTGAGTCTGCATAGAAGCCGTGCTCTTTAAATGAGCTCAATTGAAGAAATGGGCGTAAGGAAACGCTGAACTCGTGAATATTTGTTATCTCCACTCAAAAACTGAAACGGTGACAAATTTTCTAAAGAAAATATTTGAAGACAGAACACAAAAAATAATTTTAAATGCAACAATTTGAAAAGCTTACCCTAAAGCTATGGTAACTACTTGTATCGCTATTATTAAGGTAGTTCTCAGTAATGAAAGTGGCTCTAGGCGATGATTTCTTACTCTCGACTGCATACCTTTTAAATGTTTTGTTTTCTATGAAAATAATCAGTTTCAACTCTGACATAAAGAGGCAGATATTTTGTTGACGATTAGTTGAACATTATTTATTCAATTGGATATCATGTTACCAAAAATGCAGTCGCTAAAAAACAATGCCTACCTTCTAAACTCAAAATTATAAAATTAATTGCCTCTTCAATTTATTGTTGTGTTTAACCTTTAAAGCAATATTTATGCTTTTTAAAGTATTTAGTTTGTCAAAAGTATCAAATGTATGACCATAGCGTAATTTATTAATTTGATTACAGCTATATAATACCCGTTGGCTTTTTCTCCTAGCATCTAGCGTAGGTACTATCGCGTTAAATGAAAAGCGTAGGCTACTTTGACTAGTGTTTTAGGCCTAAACGCTCTGGCGCCCTCAGTATAATATTGAGAGTGGTCCGAAAATCGTCGCATTGGAAGAAGTAAGCATAAGACTAAACAAAATTCTTCCTTGGAGGAATCATAACGCGATGATGTCCCCATAATATTGCAGCATCTATATCTACATAATGCCCCGCAAGCTGCCTAAAAGGCGTGTGGCAGGCGGTGTTAGGACACCAGCCGTTTACAGCTAAAAAAATGAAGTGCTCTAACGAGGAGGGGACTAGTGTTTATTAAAGTCCATTATGGTTCGGGGGAAAAACGAATTCCCATATCTATCCGTTCGGCAAAACATCTCTCTTCATTTATCGCTTCTGTCGGACCTGGAAATAGAGTGTGACTCTAATTTTATATATCTATAGTGTGGCTCTTCTAGATATATCTATGTTGTGGCTCATGTTCTCTGTGTCGCTCTTAAAGATGCCCATTCTAAATTGTTCAAGCAATCTAAGCCTACCGCGCAGCCTCCGAGTCTCCAACGGCTATGAACACATACGAGAAATGATTTTTAAAGAAACACTGCCAGATTATCTACCTGTGCAATTTTAACGATTGTGCTTAAGGGGTGGGAATTAGCAAATTAGAAGCCTGTGAACGTAATTGAAACCTGTTGGAGGCTAGCCGTTCAAGAGTTTTTTTTTTGGTAACTCTGTAACCCGATGGGAAAACAGAATATCTCCGTTGCTCCAGCGGTGTTTTTTTTCTCCAAAGAATGGATACAAAAGAAGTCGGAGACACAAAAGGAGATGAGAAAATTCCATCGGAAATCCGTCAGGTCCATCCTTTGCTTCCGCGATGAGGGATTGTGGGCATGGGTGGGCTTCGTTTCATTAATCCCACGTAGCGGATGGGTTGCAAACTCGCTGTCGCGAATATAAAGGCGCGACGCCCAACAGCCTGGCTAAGAGTGGCAGCTGAAGCACCGCGCCGAGGTATTCCATTACGATGACGCGTTTCGTTTCTTTCTCGCGGCGAATACGGAGTAACGACCAAAGGATTTATTTTAATGTGTTGATTCCATTATCAGCCTGTCTGAGATTAGATGACTGCAGTTGCCTCGATATTCGCACTTCAATATTACTTCAATATTCATCGACATCTACATAATACCCTGCGAGCCACCTCTAGAGTGTTTGGCAGGGGGTGATCAATCACCAGCATGCAGCATGCAATTGGACTCCCGCATGCACACCACACAGTCCAAAAAACGTCACACATACTAACAAATTATACTACCATTATACTACTATATTTTCTGGATTCTCATGTGCTCTCTTCAAGAAAAGGCGACTTACATAGAGAATGCTTGATATTAGAAAATACTTGCTTGATCAAAGCCATAATGGCTGAAATTAATGGCTCTTGTACTGGTGCGTTTTTTATGCCATGCTCGTCATTAACAATAGAAATGCAGTAGGCTTGAAAATGATCACGTCACATTTTCTCTTCTCTTTTTTTCACGCTTATTTTTAAAAACTATGGATTTGCCTTTTTATTCTCATGAATTGAGCCTTCGTCTCCTCTTACGACGTGTTACCCTCTTTTAGCTACGGTATTCGTAATAGTTGTGGTAGTGGTAGTTGGTGTGGGGTCACCTAAGGTCATTAGTACCTCGCGCAATCTGACTGCATCAAATGTTCCCAATTTAATTGGGCAGCAGTTAATGATTATGTATGAAAATTAATGTTTTACGTATATTAATGAATTTAAAATACCAGTTACCCCGTCTCTGTGTGATGTTCATTGGTATAGCCTGGGAATTTGGCAGAGTGGGGCTGTCGGACCAATCCAGGACCACACCCCATCCAGAAAATCTCTGGGTATACCCACTTCGATGAGTGTTTTTTGCTCCGTAAAAATATGTCAATGGAACTTTTTAGAAGCTTGTGGAAGTATAATTTGTTGTTTAACTTAGTATTATGAAAGTGATTTTTTTCGATTTTAATTTTTTTGTCTGCGGAGAGACGAGTTTTTTTTGGAGAGGGCCGGGCTATAGCTCTAAATATTGACTCGACACTTCCGGTGCTATGAGTGAAATTTAAACTACACCACAGTTTTCCTGGGCCTGAGTTGTATGAAATCCACGATTTTGTTTTGCTTTTAGGCCATAAATATGATTTTAAATTACTAATGTTTCAAAATCCACTCTCTTCTACCTCCACACCCCCACATCAACCTCAAAGAGGTAGAGCGTACAATTTTTCAGCGCATTCAGTATAGTGGACAGCAGCACTATGATTGGTCCTCGGAAGAATTTTTCCAAGTTTCATGCTTACTTCTTCAAATGCGACGATTTTTTTCTAATTACCCATAGCAGCATAGCCCACGGCGTGCGCCGGAGCGTTTAGGTCCAAAATGCTGGATGCCCAGGAGATGGCGGTACTTTTTATATCTAGAGCAGTAATATATACTCTGTGATCTAGAGCTTTAGAACGGGTCCCCTGCGGTACTCCCCTAGATATGTCCTTGGTGATGATTCACCGTTTCCGCTGGAAATGGTCATTTTTACCCGTCATGGAAATTTGTTATTCCGAAGCGAAATATGTTCATACTCCCTACTCCGAACTTGCGTTCAAAGAAGCAGTAGTGTCGCTCACGCTAGGAGCGATTGATCCCCGCCACCGGTAATGGCGTACGAAAAATTCCATGGCTCTAGTGTTGAGGCAAATAGTAGGTTATGACGCATTTATGCGGCGAAAATGAATCAAATTTTTATCGGGTCATGCACATGTCGGCATAAAGTCATGCTCCACACGAGACCTTGAAGAAATATAGAAAAAATGCCAAATGAATCAAGGCCGAGCAAGAACACTGGGTAAACATATAAATAACGACAGTTATTTATTTTTACGTGTTTTATCAAGTGTGATATGGACTTCTAGATCAGACTTGATACATTACAGTTTTCTCACCCAAGGCGTGGGAGGCGTGGCAAATAAAAATATCGCTATATTTTCTAAACTCTTGAAGTCAACGAAAGTTTTTCCTAGGAGAGTTAAAAGTAATTTCATGAAGTCATTGAGTGAAGGAAAAATATGACATAATACGGAACTTGCACATTGCCTCTGTACCCTGCCTCAAAAAATTATATTTCGCGGAGAAGTTAAAAAGGTAGTAAGGGATCATAGTCTCTGGGGAAAAAATATTTCCCCGAGTGATATTAGCGACGGAAAATAGCGGTTTCACACATGGACGTAGGAAATTTCTACTCCACGTTCCAATCCTCGAATCAAGATTTTGAAGACGCGGCAAAAGGTGGAACTTTTTGGCAGTTCTTGCTGGTCACCCATGTAGACAACGTTAGACCATTGATGTCCCTTCAAGAATATTGATGAATTGCTCTAAATGAATGTCGCAAGTTATTTCGGCGTAATGACTGCTTAAAGCGGCGAAAAATAAAATTGCTCACAACTCATACCATCCATTAAGGACTAATAAATACTAGATATGTACCTGTGGCGTAACTAGGAATATTCTTTGGGAGGGGGGATGGGATGGCCTAGGATGGCGACCACCCAGGACATTCCGGCAAAAGTTTTGAAAAATGACATGTCTGGAAATCATTATCATTACATCATTTTGACACTAAAAATTTAACTTTAAACTGATGTAGTTTTTAAATTTCAACTCTATACACTAGGCCCAACCTTGTATCTCTTAATTTAAGTCAAAAGTTGAAGGATTGCAAATCCTAAATGTAGTTCTTCACCATTTAGAAAGTCTCGCACAATAGGCCACAATGTAAGCACTCCATATAGCAGCTATTCGTGAGATGTATCGGTTATATTAATTGAATGATAATAGACCATTGTTCACAGCTACTTAACTTGACTGCATTTGACTTCGATTTGCATTTGGTTATGATTTGTACCTGTTTTATAAATAGGGCCACCGTCCACAAATCTATCTTTTAGTTCTACCAATTGTCATGCGTCGGCTCGACCGGTCGTTTTGGCTAAGTAATACCAGTTTAAAACTAGAGGTATCGTCCTCATATTTTCAGAGAATAAGTAGACAGATACAAGCATATGTCTGTATCTCAAATTTAAACATTTTTCTTCGTTATTTCCTCACGTGTAAATTTTTCCTGCATTTTATATTCAAGAAAATAGTTCTCTACGTAGGAATTTGTCGCAGCTATATTTTAATTCCATTTTTTTTAATTTGCGGGTCAATCAAATCTTGGCATCGGTGCAATTTCTAGATGAAAACAGGTTTTTGTTTTAATTGAGTGATTCGTCACCGAAAGTGATAGAGCACGACCATTAGAGTGGGAGTGATGCTTCTTGGTTACGTAGTCGCATTTATTTAAGCTCTTGCCAAATATGTTTGTAGTTAAACATCGTGCAAGTGTTCCCTGGATTTGAAACCTCAGGCTACGTGCCTTCCCGAAGTAAAAGACTCCGCCAGAGTACTCATGGGACGCATGCAGTTAAGGACCATGTGGTACTTAAAGAAAGCTCGCGGGTTGCTCCCTCCTTGGCCGGGATGTGCTGAGATAGTAAGTCCGGAGCTTGAGTCGCCTTGAGAGAGAGTTGGCGCGGAAGTCTTTCTGGCTGGGAGGGCACGTGCTAGCGACCGAGTTTCGCTGGAGAAGCGCGCAAGGTGTTGCTTACGATTGAGATATTCCGATTTACTGGATTATGAATGAACGGATGAAAGTTTATTAATGCTCTGAGTCTTCACATGAGAGCAAATAAAAACATATACAATTCCAAGAACGAAAATACCCCTGGCACAATTCTTTTTGCAATAAAAAGCACAGAAAAATACACAGAAGCAAAATTACCCCTAGTAAACAATGAGAACATGCAGAAACAAAAAAGAGGAAAATCTGAAAAAAAATCTTAACATAACTTGTGATAAATAAATAAAATAAATAATATAGTTTACTCACGTAATTCATCTCGGTGTTAGTAACTAAAGAGCTTTTCATTGAAAATGGATAGAGAAGAGGAATCTTTCTTAAATGAAAGCAGGGAATTCCAACGATTACTAATAGTATGAAAAAAGAATTGAGGTAAGTGTGTGTAAGAGGTATAGGACGTAGGAGGTGGGGAAGTGGGAAGGGTCAGTTGGAGTGGTTCTAGAATCAGAACAATTTTGTTTTAACATTGGAGTAGGTTATGCTGAATATTAAGTTTTAAAGAGGGTAAAAATAAATGATCCAAATTAGTATTTCCTACACGGAAAAAAAAGATTTGATTAAAACTATCGAACTGCTGTGGCCATTTCGTTAACAATTACCAAATCAGTTTGATAGAATTTATCAAACTGGTTTGGTAATAATTACTGAATTTTTCCATGTGCCATATGAACCCAAAAGTTTGATAAATTTCATCAGAATTCGATAGTTCTAACTAAACTTTTTTTCCGTGTACGAGAAGAGGTTCTAAGCCATAACAAATGGGATGGGGGATTTGATGGGAGATTTAATTACCTTTACAAAGGTCAAGGACAAATCTAGTGCAGGAAGTTAAGAGCTTCTGTAGTTCAGTTCAGCAGTCGTGCAAGATCGGAATGTTTCGAGCGACGTCGTCAAAAGAGGTGGGACCTGCGACAAACAGCGGATGTGGGATGGGGAGAGGGAGAAGCCATATTTTCTCAAAAGGCTTTGTCATTGAATGTAAATGAAATACTGTCTCGAAAACCCTCTTACCACTTGGCAACACAGCTAACTTACGAAACGTACACCACTGAGGTCTTAAAGCGATTGAATTTCCCGGAGGCCAGGCTCCGTCTATCGCATTTTGATTGGTTTTCAGGAAGTCACGTGTCCTCCACCATCGCCCCTCTGAAAAACTTGGGCCCGCCTCTCAGTCGCAAAGATATTTGAAATGAACTCTAAGTTCATGTAACCAGCACATCTAAGAGGATGATATGATATTCTATTCCGGATAAGTGAAATAATATTTTCGCTATGTTTATCTTTCTTAGAATTAATTTATCAATATAGAATCCATCTCCATCAAAAAGCATCAATATTTTTTTATTATTATTATTAGACACTTTTTACCCTCCTGACGTTTTATCTGACCACTCTGGACTAAATTTAGTGCCGCGATAAAGTCTCAATCAACCATTGAAGTGTAATTAATTGGGTTAGACATGATCCAATCCGCGAAATCACGAATTCACTGCAGACTGTGGATATACATAAAAATAGGATTAGTCATGCCTCAGCGGATTACATGCTACAAGCCACCGGTGAAATTACGCGTTTTGCTGAGAGCGGATGCAAATTTTTCAAACTGGTGGTGATGGAGAATATATATAATATCATTTCCAGCGAAGTTAGCTGGATTGAAATTTCCCTGGGGCAATGTAAAGCTGTTATCGTTAGCGATAGACATACTGTTAGCTATTATGATTTTAGAATCGTAGAAACTCGGGATGGATTCACATGCAATTACGTGCGCCATTTTTATATTTGCATCTGGGACCCACATATTGACTTAACCAGGGATTTGGTAGCTTTTCAATGCTTCCCGGTCAAATTTTCCTTCGGGAATGGCTACGTGATACTATAATTAGTTTCTACGCGATATTTTTTTATAAATTAAAAATTCTATTACACATAATCCGTTAAAGGCTAAATTGACGATTTGGTTTCATTGTTGTGCGGCTATCACCTTATTTTATTAATAATTAATGGTCAGCACAACATACTTGATTTTCCTTGCCAAGGGTGACACCTTAGGCATTTCATTTGCCTGAAATATTTTCCGAGGTAGTGATTTTGTTTAGGTATTTATACAAGTGCAAAAATACTACCTAAAGAAATGGGGAAACAGTGTTCCTTTAATGAGACATACTATGGAAAAAATCCCATCTAGTCTTTGAATATCGATTGAAATCCAGTGAATGATGTGTTTGTAGAAGAGGAAAAAATAGATAGTTCGGGGAAAATGATTAATTGAATGAAAAATTAAGACATGAAATACTTGAAAGATATCTCTTCTTGGAAGGAAAATTAATAGCGGACCAGGAGGTCCTTATCATCAGATTGGTCTGCCATGGCCACCTAGTCCTTTAGTCAGCTGAAAATCGAATTTTGGCGCCGGTTGGCTGAGGATTAATTAATTCCCTGTCGCTCGCACAGGGATGCCCCATTAATCTCTCCCAATTTTTCCAATCGCTCGTGTCTATACCTCCCGCCTGTTGTTTACGCGACCTTGTGGAGGGACTATACTGGTCTAATATGGGCTCTTGGTCACATAATGATTTTTATAACTTTTAGTGGAGAAGCCTGGCCGGAAAAAATATCTATAAATTGGCATGGGGGAGGGGTGATCGGCTTCTAATTCTAATTCTAATGTCATAGTTTTTTGTGGTGAACTCCTCCGAAACGGCTGAACCAATTCGTATGTAATTTTTTGTGTGTATTCAGTAGGTCTGAGAAAAGGATGTAAACAATTTTTTTTATTATTTCCTAGGTCCCATGAGGCCCTGAATCATTTCCATAATAAATACATGTAAAGCTCGTTATTAATGCCTGCAGACCTCTTTTCTTTTGCAGATTTAAATTATTCTGTGAGGCAAAATTGACGATTTGGTTTCATTGGTGTGCGGCTATCTCCTTATTTTCTTAACGATTAATATTCAGCAGAACATACTTAATTCTTCTTGCCAAGGATGACACCTTAGGTATTTCATTTTCCTGCAATATTGGCCGAAGTACGGTTTTTGTTTTAGGTATTTATATAAGAGAAAAAATACTCCCTAAAGACATGGCAAACAGTGTTCTTTTAGTGAGTTATACTAAGGAAAAAATCTATTGATGTGTCAGAGTGAATTTAAGCAAAATGGATCTCAAGGGCGAGGGTTTCCAAAAGTATAGGGAGCCGAGTACCTATAAGTTGGAGGGAGAAAAGCCAGGAGGGCTAGTAGAAATTTCTGGTGATGAAGGCGACCAGATTGTAGAGGGTAGTAAAACTGACGGTAGGCCAGAAGGTGAAGCGTCAGGTAGTTTGGTAAACGCGATTGAGATGCAGAAGTTGTTTGCTTTACTTGCGAAACAAGCGGAGGAGAGTAGGAATAATTTACCAAAGAAATTTCATGAGCAAGCCGAGGAAATGACTAAAAAATTGAAAACAGGCAGAAAAAATTGATAAGCAAGCGGAGGAAAGTAGAAATAATTTTGCAAAAATTGATTGGCAAGCGGAGGTGAGTAGGAGTAAATTTGCGGAATTAAGAGAAGAGATGGACAACAAACGCACATTTTCCCCGTAGTTAACTTTTAAATTACCTTATGATTTACGCTGCTGTCATTGATGCATCTTTGGTTTTAGAGACAATTTTACTATCACCGATTCAATCCCTATTATTATATAAGTAGTGAAAAAAACTTTCGAATTTATCAAGAAAAGAAGGAAGCCAATATTTTTTTGTGATCATACACCGTTCTTTTTCCTCACTGCTCCTTACGTGCCTCTTAAATTTGATCAATGCAATTATAATACCATTATTAGGTAGACCTATCATGTCATAGCATTATTTTGCAAGTCTTTTTTTATGTATACATTACCCATTCATTTTTAGGAGTTAAATTTAGAAGTGCGATTTAAAATTACAGAATATCTAGCAAAATATAGTTTTTCGCTTAAAAATTCGAGGCAGTCTGAATCCCAAAAAAAATATTATGTATTTCGCCGTTGTTTTGTTTTGAAAATACACGACACAAAAGTTCAAAGAGACATTCTCCAAGAATTCGACAAAAGTAATAAGCTGCCGGTCAGTAGAAAAAAAACCTGCCTTTGTGAATTTGTCACCTGAATACTGAAGTCCAAAGGCTAAAATAATGAAGAGTATAAAAGCTGGGCTATTTGTTTGAGTCCAAACTAAAATCTAGGTCGTGCGTGCTCGACCTTTTTACGCCGATCGAAATAAATAACAATGGCCGAAGAATTCTCTTTGAACGACTTCTTGCTCGTTATCGGCATTGCACTTTTTATTCCTATTAGTTTTCTCTCTCGCTGCATCGTCATCATTTGATGCTGGCGCGTTTCATTTGCGTGTGTGCAGAGTTGACTCATTTCTTTCTGGGAAGGCTTTTCGTGGTGATATTGTACCGTTACTATTTTCGTCTGTTTGGTGCAAAGTGATGCTGAAAGTTTTCGCCGCTTCTCTCCTGTTTCAACTGCTATTTTCTCGTACTGATTCATTCCTTTGCATGATCCAGATTTTGTCTTTTGGATCCCTCCCAGCTAATTTTTCGACAGCATCACATATTTCGCCTTTATTGACTTCGGCTCCTACTGAAGAGTGCCTACTTGCATATTGTACCCGAAATATTTTTGGTATGGGGATGGGGGGCGGTGTAGTGCATTTTTATCTGATAATTTATGTACCTATGTGCCGTGAACTGAAATGTATCATCATTGATTCAAACGATTGTTGTATTGTTAAAAACTAATCTTTTAAATGTAACTAAAGAGGTTTCCTTGGTGTTCTACTGGGTCGCTACTATTGTTGCATGTCTGTATGAGAAAAGGTTGTTTGTTTTCATCAATATCGTATCTAGCGTGGGCAGAAACAGAAAAAAATGGTGACCAGTTGGAATATTCGAGTGCCTCCAACTACCAATGTATTCCAAAAAAACCATTTATGTTTCTAGTTATCTCTTAGGAAATCGGAAAAAAAACAATTTTGTCCCAGTTTCAAAGTCACTTCAAATTTTTAATGTGCTAATATTTCCCGGATAATGTCAAATATTAACTTTTATTAACATAAATAAAAGTTATCGAGCAAGGCGAGAGTAATTTTCTCTTAACATGCGTATTTAAATTTACTTTTTGCTTACAGATCTTACCTAATTCCAGGACTTATTCTTACCACCATGCATGAATCAGCACAGAACGTTCTCATCCATTGGCACGGTAGCTGCTACCGCTTCAGCATCTTCTGAGTTATCATCAGCGCTTCCCGTTCTCCATCACCTAATCGAAAGTAAGTGACAATGACTTCAAACATAGCCGTTGCAATAGCATCACTGTGTCTTTTTTTCCTATTTTATCGTCAGCAGCGAGAAATAAAAAAAATGGAGTTGCATTTTCCTAAGCCTACTGACAACATGAGTCGATACTTTCAACTTGACGATGCCTTGCCTTGCGTTTAACTCTATTTTCCCGTCGATTCCGGCGAAATCAAACCAAGTTAAAAGCGAAATATTATTATTTTCTAATGTGTTGAAGAAAAAAACGCTTGTTCTGTACACAAAATCGTAAATCTGAGCAACTAAACATGTGCAGATGTGAGGAGGAGATATTTTCTCAAACTTGATGGGCATTGTTTAAGAATAATCTTTCATTCGATGGTCTTTGGTACATTTTTTAACACTTGGCGCATGCAGGATTCACATAAATCTTTAGTTTCCTGGGATTGAAAAATTTTAAGTGATTTCTACGGAAAACAGGTTATTGTCATTAATATGTAGAATTTGGAGAATACCGACGCAGTATTTATAGACTTTTCCATTCTTGTTACGCTCTTTCACCTCTTCAAGCTTTTTTCCTATTTTAAAGCTGGTCCTAGCCTCCCTTCTTTTGCTGCATACCAGTATCTTAGTTTTCTTTTTGCATGCCAAATATATTTATGGTTTTCTCGACAAAATGCGTGCTCCGCTTGAAGTGTGACTACTTCTCATGACGGTGAGATCACTTCAGAATGAAATATATCGCATGAAAAAGGAAACATGGCTTTGAAGGCGTGGCGAAGGAAGTCTTAGATCACCCGTACCCGCCTCAATACGCGCCAGGGTGCTTGTGGCATTTTGCTGCGAGTGAGACCCCATGATATATGTACAACGGCCTATAACACTCCTGCGCTGATCGGTGATCGGAAATGGGCCGAGCTTTAGTTTGATTTATCTCTCTTCACTAGTGAAACTGTACCATTTATCTAAGTGGTAAAATTCTCAGGAAGGATCTAGAGTAAATTTTTAACAGAAATAAATGCAAAGGAAATGATCAATTTATCATTTTGTATAAATTGCTATTTATTTATGATCAAGCGTACGGGTTACGGCAGTGAGCTTAAATTTAAAGGGCGCGCGGGTTGAAACGAGGGGTGTGCTCATTCAGATGTGATATGACATTAATTTGGAGTCTTTTATTCAGCGTGATAGGTAGCATTAGCGACGGATATTCATCACACGATTCATATTTCAAAATTATTTTTGACCTTCATTAAATGATGCTTGAGAGAGCGATTCCTGTATTCCCATATTTTATTATCTTCCTAGCGCACATCAAAATAATGCCTAAACGAAATAATTGAGCTATTGTGTTATATTTTTCGTATTAGAAGTGTTATTTTATGCGTGAAGGTGATTTCCACCTACTTGTCTTAATATTTGAACTCTTATCGATGTTTGAGGGGGTTGCTCATAGCTTGAAACGAAGTGTTAGTCGTTTGATAAAAATTCAAAAATATGACCTTTATATTTTATACCATCCACAAAAAGTAGGTATTCTGATCTATATTTTTTATGTATATTCCATGTAAATGTCCACATTTTTACGCAGTCTCTTATGAAAAATGTTGAGTACTGCTAGAATATAAACGTCACTTTGAAAAAAGTATTATCTAAAGTAAACCATGAGAGTTGAAATGAAAATAAAATTTTAGGATCGTAACCGTGTTAGTTTTTCAATCATTAACAAGCTTTTCCAGCAATTTAAGTAAAATCACGACAACATGAAAATGCTGCTACGTTGACCGTAAAAAAAACTGCTCGAATACCCGAAAAAAGTGTCAACTTATTTATACGTGGAATGAATAGTCTACATTCTTGTAGCTTAGATTTGTTATTTTAACCACGATAGGCAATTTTTTTTTCAAATTGCATGTACGATTAGTATTAGTTCCAAATTGCGCTTTTGCGACCTGCCTTCTTCATACTCTTGCAAAAAATGTTCAAGGCAATGGAAGGAAATTGTTTGACATGGATTAAAATTAATATTGCCTCTGAAAACGAGGAATTCGACCTGAACATTGATATAATTTTAGTCGTATTTGCAAATGTGAACGCGGATGACGTCACAAAGAGAACTTCGACACTGGAAGAGTAAAATTAGTCCCTGAAACTTGTTGTGTCATTTGTCTCCTTATTGAGCATTAAACGCACCATCAAAACCACCGAAGAAGTGGTATATATATTAACCTGAAGCTGGATCATTACGTAATGCGAAATGGGGGTCATAGTTGTGGGCGAACGGAAAGAGAACTTCAGGTAATTCCATTTATCTCTACCGTAATCAAATTGTACGCTCTCCGGAAGCGACTCCCTCGACTGCATCCACCAGAAACGCTGATTTCCCGGCTTGAGTTCGTCGTCCCATTACGTCGCCGTCGCGTCGGTAGTTGCAATTTTTTTATGAAGGCGATTTGACCCAGTTTGGCCATGTAAACTCCGACCCTCTCCCCCTCCTCATTTACAGAATAGTATGAGTAGTAACGGTGGGTGAGGATTGTCCTCCTCCAGTGCCTTAAGGCCTCGTTACACGATACATGTGAATGTAAAATATTATGTACATTTTTCCGAATGGTGTCCTGTATAGATTCTTGTACATTTACATGGACAAGATCCACGAATAGGTGGTTACTCGGCTTATTAATTCGGACAAGTTATAAAACATTTTTAAATGCTCATTTAGCGTTATCGTTTGTTTTTCCTCATTATTTCAACCTTGGTCGCGTTATATAAACCAAATTTAAACCAAATTAAAAAGCCGTCGACTTTTGCCCGGTTGTAAGAATTGGAAACGACACTTTCCGTTGTCATCTTGCTTATGTTGGTGGTTCCTTAATGACGTGTGCCGGAATTGATTTTTTCCGACCTCTTGCTTGTCTTGGATTTTTTTCTACCAGTTATACCTATGCTTCTTTTGGCCCTTAGCTCTCCTGATTTGTCCCATGCGCCTCATTGGACTACCCGAACGTAACCGTATTAAAACAGCAAACATTGGACTATACTCTCCCGATTTTGACCCTCGCATTGCTTGGACTATTCTCGTAGTTTTCATATTCAGCGCCTTTCTTTCAGATTCTTCCTATTACCCATCTCCTTTTTCTGACCCTTCCTTTCGTTACTCACATCCCATCAGTGAAGAGTCAAAGACAAGCAAGAGGTTAAAAATTAAAATTACAATCGGAGCCGCATATGAACATAGTAGTCGTAAATACAAGCAGAATATATAGTCGTTTGCATAGCCTGCCACCAGGTGACTCTGCTATAAGTTCAACTTGAACGATTGTCCGAACGACATTAGAACAGGTTCTATTTTCTGTTCAGAAATTCATACATTCGTACATTTTGGCGTGGTTACACGGTCAATTTTCGCGTTCACATCGTCTTATACGTTCTAATGTACCGTGTAACCAGGCATTTAGGTAGTCTTTTTATTCGTCCATCTTTCTTCGCTAGTGAGGAAGAGCGCGGAGCATATTTCCGCGGACATTCTCCTGTTTTAAGAGGAATCGTCACTTCAATCGACAAGTCGAATTTTGCCCTTTATCGTGACGGAATGCAAATGTAAAATTGACGCAGTCGTCTTCAAATGTTCAATAATATATGTGTAATAAAACCCATTTACTTAAGTCTATATGGAACATTTACCCCCGATAAAATATTGGGGTAAATGTTTTACTTTGATGATACAGGATAGTGTTTTAAATGATCTATTTTGGTTCTAGTTTTCGGCTTGAAATTGTGGAAATTGATGCTTTCACGGGTAATAGAACTAGTTAGTTCTATTGGAAATAGTTTAAAAAATATTGACAATGGTTAAGTCACTGAAAACTTATGGCTTAATGTATAAGGTGTATATTGATATTTATTATATACCTTGGATTAGAACTAACTATAATTACTATCTGTGCAAGGGCAAAAATCTACTATCTATACTTTTCTCCCCGTTTGTATACAAGAGAGAAAAAATCAAAAAATATATATTTTTCTGTAATGAGCAATGAGAATTCACGGTGGGGATAACGTGTTGTTACAAAATTCGTTTATCTTGGATGAATAAGCGTTAAATAACGGCTTTAAAACAGTGGCCATAAAATGTTGGACGCCACTACGGTCGTAATTCTTACTCGTATACTGAAATTGTGTTTGTATTAATTTGACTTGTTTATGGATTCTTTGCGTTGATTGGACAAAGTAGCAATGAAGCCTTGTGGATTTTTAATAATTTCCTAATTGACGTGTTAAATTAATTTTTCTCACAGTTAAACTAAATTACTTTCCTAGCGTTTTTAATTTCACATCTATCTCAAATAATTCCTTCTTCTTGTGCGACTGTGAATGGGGAATTATCGAATAATGAGTGCGAATTTTTATCTTGAAGATACATAATAATTTTGGCAAGGATCTACTCAGGTTCAATTTTTCAGCTTAAAGTGGGAGAAATTTTCACTGGTTCTGATACTAATTGGTTCTATTCTACACAACTCAATAAACATTGAAGATAGTTTTGACTCAAAAAACCTCTAGCTTCATGCCAGGCTTCGGGCCATTGCCGAAAATTAATTACAACTTCTCAGTCAGTCAGAAAGTCAATCGACCATATGGCATTTATATAAGTACATACTCTTTGGGAAGAATATTTTCTCCATAACTCCCTGCGTGGGTGCTTGTATCGAACTATTTCTCGGTAGTCATGCTCAAACATGCTACCAACTTATAAAATCAACATTCGCTGGCGTATCTTTGTGGAAGTTTGTCCTCAAGATAAAAGAAAAACGATGTAAAATGTCAAGTTCAGACAACAGTTTTTACGGACACGGCTGTTTTCGCACATTATAGCTTATTCAGTTGTACAATTGGGATGACACATCACTCCCCTTATAGAGGCCGTTTTGTCTTTTTTGTGTTTATTTGGTACCCGCATCAAAATTAGTCAGCATATTTATATGCGGAATAGTTCAATCCTGCCGCGTGAAATTTACACGACTTGCTATGATAGAAAATTCCCCTGGACCGGGAATCGAACCACGGACATTTGGCTTTCCCGGCCACTACGCTATTCAGGTTCTTGATTTTCCATAGTAATTGTTCCAAGATCGATGGTACTAGATGTTAGGCCCTCGCGGTCCATTCAATGGTAACGCCAGGGAGAAATAACTTTTATGAAGCAACAACCTGTTTAGAACCTCGGTATGTGGAATCAGGAGATTAGATATCGTTGTGGTTACCGAAAAGCCAAATACAATTGGTTCTTTTCCCGGTTATCGAGACTTTTTTCTCTCGGCAATTCGTGTGAACCATTTTTAGAGTTTAAAGGAGTGCCGAAAGTAATGGTAAGTATTTACTTGTAGCTCAGATTTTAATATTTTACGTAAATGCCTACCTCATATGCCATGAGAAGTTGAGAATGTCAGTTTTTAACGAGTGCCAAGGCATTAGGATGCTTCGTCTGAAACATGAGGCCCTCTGTTTATTTTTTAAACGAATTTTAATTATTGAAGGCCAATGTTTGCTTTTTTAGTGCCCAGAAATAGGTGACTATCCTTTCAACATGAATTCCTGCAATAATTTTAATTATATACACTAAATTTAAGGTAACTTTAAGTTCACGAAGAAAATTACTGGTGTGCACTTATATATAGGTCAATAATCTCATCTGCCATCGCTGCCAGCAACATGTTCACTCCTTCCCTCCAATCATCTCACATCAAAAGCTTTCACACCCCAAGCAAAACCCAACAACTGGGGCCTTGTTTGTTCCCTGATTTTTTTCTTCATTTTATCCCTGTCGCCAAGTGGGTAAAACATTCATGCGCGTGTATTTTGATGAGGATACAGGGTGTTTGATAACAGAGAATGGGTGACACTTAGCCTCCGTACAATTCAACGTGATTTATTGTGCCTGGGTAACATCGTTTACTCAGTTCTTCTGGTTCGGGTAAAATGGAAGAGGAAACGGTCCATACATCAATTGGCTCGGAGAATTCGCCGGGGAACTGCAATAAAGGTTATCCTGTAATGAACCTGGTTTATTTTTTGTGTTTTTCCCTCAAATTTTTCTTTCGGTCGTGTCATTGAGTTCACATTTCACATTCACATTTGGCATATGCCAAATAGCAAAACTCCCTCGGTTGCAGAATGGGCGGTCTAGAGTGATTATTCGTTTCCCTTTCGTGTAGATCTTAAATGACATCGAAACGAGTTTGCCATTTTAGTTCATCCCACGGATATCAAGTTCGCATGATTTATCGCGATCGAGGGAAATACGCCATTTCGACACACCCAGTCGAAAAGCGCAATATTTCCTTGCAAAGCTATCGCTCGTATAGCTGTAGGATTATTTTTATGAGTACCTACACTTGGTAAAAAGCATGTGGCGCATTATTTGATTTAGAATAATTTTTCATATTCATTGTTATTTAGAAAAACATTTTATAAATATTGAGATGTTTCCTTCTTTGCCTCGTGGAAGTTCCTATAAACACTTGAAAGGAAGAAACTTTTAAACGTTCACCATTTGCATAGAGCGTAATTAATATTTTATTAGTTTTCACGTTATTATCACAAGAGGGCATCCCTTAAGCATAACACGACATTTTTGAAGATAATCCAACTATCCCGACGTAAATTATTAATAAGCAAAAGTGATGTATTCTCCTCTTTCATCCATGTTATTGTGCCCACTACTGTGCTAGACGACGCGACGTATGGCTATAACTTATGAGAAAGTAGAGAATTTTATGATTAGCAACTTTCTTCATAGTTGAATATATGAGCGATAATATAATTTAGATTGATTTTTTCTGGAGAAAGGAGGCATTCTGATATAATATCTCTTTTGTGTACCTTCATTGTATTCCAATTGTTCCTTTTTCGGAACTTTTCCCCGGTAAGCCAGTTTCCACATATTTCTATTGTGATGGTTTACAGCATTGAATAACATATCAAATAATGTTTGTATTATATTTTAATGAGGAGATTCAATTTTCCACCAAGTATAACTCTTTATTCGATCCGCGTTTCAATATTACTGAATCATCGTCACCCAGACCTGCTCCTCGTTCATCCAATACGGACCGCTTCCGCTCCATCTCGCAAGACTCTTCGGACTTTATAAATATTTTAATTATATTGTTCATACTCTCTCCCTCACTGCTTCAATCCATAGGTTTATTGTAATGAGTGAGGGACTCTTGGACTAATGTGAGCCACTGGCGTGTGATTGTTAATTATTCAAATGAGAAGCTACTTTCCGTGAACTAATTCGCACCGTTTTATTTAGGGCCAGTGGCAAATGATCTCTTAGAGACATTTAAGGGAGCTCTACGTCGGCGGAAAGAACAACTTCGAAAAGCTATAGCAGTGGTTGGTCCTACATTTTTATAGGAAAACGCCACGCAGTGCGTCATATATTGAACAGGATGGAGAAAAATTGTGTCCCGAAATTATAACCCTGTATAGCTGATGCCAGTAGAAACCAAAATTCTCGTTGATGTCGAGAACGCACTATTTAAACTACATATTTGGCATTAATTGGTAGGAACTACATTACTGCAGCTACTTATTTGGTGTATTCATTCGTGCATGTTCCGTTTGTTTAAAATCGTTTACGGGAGTGTACATGAATTTTTACATTAATGCCGTTATTTAATTTTTTTTAATTAATTCAGTTATTTTAATGCAGTTATTTCATCGTGTGACCCAATATCTTTGAGCCGAGCGCTCCGATTGACCGCGAGTTCATCCTGTTGCCGGATGCTCTGGACAACTCATGACTTCGAATGCTTTGCCTGCCGGAGATCGCGATGTATCCAAGGCATCCGGCAATTCAGGGCAAACTCGCGGCCAATCGGAGCGAGTTTACGTAGTTTAAAAATCGTGCATCTTCGACCTAAAAATCATGTGCAATTTTTGTTCCAAATGGTATCACCTATCCAGGGATAAAATATCGCAACACAATTTCTCTCCTCCTTGCATAAATACGTAATTTTAGAGTATGGGGTATACGAATCCATATTCCGCGTTTTATTTGACAAACAAGTTGAAAACGTTATCTAAAAATTCAAAGTATGCGTATTCAATTTTGAGACCGTGGTGTTTCAGTGGGTGGAGCTTCGAGTTACGGATGGGAAGATCTCGGGTTCTAATCCCGGACGAAGCCCTCTTACATTTTTACTGTAGCTCTCAAAGGATCAAGGCTTTCCAAGGAAATGAATTTGGTCCATCCACCCTTAATGCGTGTAATCATTATCACATGATTGTAGCCTAATATGGGGTGTGTTTTTCACTCACCTGCCCCCAAATTTTCGGGGTATATCACTGATAGAGTGAGTGTCCAATGCGCTTATTTTACGTATTTTCCACAATATTTCTTTTAACTAACACATTAAATGACCTAATCGATGGCAAAGGATCAAAATTTGCAGCTAACAATTGGTGTGTTTCTTTTTGTTGTCCGAAACTATATGACGAGATTTTGAAAGTTATCAAAATTAAACTTCATTTTGCATTTGAATTTCCTTGTCAATTTAAGAATGAAAGGTCATAAGGGATGAAAAGAACCATTCTCTTATTTGAATAACATAAATGGATAGTTTTAATGATTCTTATATCAATTTCTGGCTTGAAATGGGGAAATTGTGTTCGTGTACTTCTGCAGACCCGTCTCCTCGGGAAACAACCATGTTTTCCGTCGGCGAGTCAAAACGAAATGATCATATCCGTGGTTGACGCTTGGATCGGAGGGTGACACGTTTTGGCGTGAACAATTTGGAACAGCAAGCGCGGACATCGAAATCTGCTAAAATGCGAGCACGTCAGTCCGTGACGGTCTCGTGTTCCTCTGTACGTCGATTGTTCCTCCGGTGGTTGAGACACCAGTGCTTTCCCCAACACTCAGATAACACGCCTGTATGCAATGAATGGGCGCCGACACTAAGGATACGGAGACGGCGGCGTCCACGCCAATGGGGTGTTCGGCTCGAACTAGTCGCTAACGATAAACGAATCGCTTGTCGCTAAGTCGCGAACGAGTCCCAAAGATAAACGGGTGCATTAGTAGCATTCACTAATCATTAATTTTTTCTATCATCATCATCAAAGTTTTGCCTTCAGGGTAAACTTCAAGCCGGAGCTTTAAACGTGTAAATTACACAGGTCAACAATGAAAAAAATGTTTTACTGAAAATATCTTATTCTATGTTTTTAAAGTTGCTGAATCCAAATATGATGGTTTTAAAGTTGTATCACCCACCATTTATTCACATTTTGCAGTTAAATTTATAAATGGGTGCCGACAGTAAAGATACGGAAACGGCGGCGTCCACGCCAATGGTCTGCACGGCTAGAATTAGTCGCTAACGATAAACTAATCGCTTGTCGCTAAGTCGCGAACGAGTCCCAAAGATAAACGAGTGCATTAGTAGCATTCACTAATCATTAATTTTTTCTACCATCATCATCAAAGTTTTGCCTTCAGGGTAAATTTCAAGCCGGAGCTTTAATCGTGTAAATTACACAGGTCAACAATGAAAAAACTTTTTTACTAAAAATACTTTATTCTTATATTTTTAAAGTTGCTGAATTCAAATATGATGGTTTTAAAGTTGTATCACCCACCATTTATTCTCATTTTACAGTGGAATTTATGAAATCAAGCAATATTTTTATAATTTAACAGCTTTTTTATAGTTATAATAAAATTGAAAAAGTAGATCTAATGAACGAAGATAATGGGGCATTAGGTACTTCACCGAGAAGTTGAGCAAGCGATTCATCGCAGAAAAAGCTACACAAGAAGCTTCAAGGAAAAAAGGGAAAGAAAATGTAGACCAATTCCAGTTGACAAGTGAACCCTGTATTATCACGCTGTAGTAAATACAAACAATTTTATCACAATGTAGTGAACAGTAAATACAAAAATTTTATGATGTAACACAGTGTTTCATTGATTTCCCTGTATACCGTATAAAGGTATTAGACTAAATATTAAATAATATTGCTTGGAAACTATGGGTTATACAAAAGAACTAAGGACAGGTTTGGATTCGGCACATCAAAATCTATAAAGATCAGCTATTAAAATAAAAAAGTTTTCAAACAAAATTTTTTTGTTGGCCTGTGTTATTCTAGAATTTTTGAAATGGCACGACAGGCTCCCAGCTACATCTACGATTGAGGCCAAATTTTCGTAAAATTGGAGAATGGAGCATGAAAAATGTCTATGATAAATCAATATCCTAAGATGCGAGATCTCGAATCATTCTCATTTGTTTTAAATGTCGACAAAGGGCTATATCTGGTTATGTAGCAAGTGAGACCTTGATCGCGATATGAGAAAATGAATTGGAGCAGAATTTCGCGCAGAATTTAATCTGGTGGAGAGATGAGAATAAGATTTTGCGTCCCCACAAGGATTTCTTGAACCTCAGTGCTTTGAAAGGTTTGAGTAGAGTGTAGTTCAGTGCGACTTGAGGCTTCTTTCAAGTTCAAAGTTTCGTGGAAACGCCCCCGGGCATATTATCTTGTCTTTTCAGCGCAACTTTGATGATATGATGGAGAGCTCTTATGACATTTCATTGTGTTATTTCATTTTGATAGGCACCTATTTTTGTCACAGTGTTAAGTCTCATCTTCCCGTACATTGTGTAGAATTTCTAATAATCAAGAATTTAATAAGCATTTATCATCGTCATAAGTCAACAATCTTAACATTGGTTAACTCTCCATTCTACCTGCTAGCCTTTTCGTTGAGACGTATATCTTCTCTTTTACGTCCTTAACGGTCCATCGTATTGAACTCCTTCGGGGCCGACCTTTCCTCTTCTTACTATCCAACTGTCTTAATAAGATTTTTTTTAACAGGCCATTCGGTATTTTATAAATTTCTTATTTATTCTTTATTTTTTATCTTATTTCTTATTTATAAGGATTTTATTTATTCAGTAAATTATTTTAACGGCGATACTTCCTAATACTATCGCCCTATTTGGTATTGTTCCGTAATGGTCCCTACGGTTAACTTGTCCTCGGCTGTGAAAGCGAAGACTTCCATTAACTTCTTCGTAATTTATCGTTCCGCAATTATTCTCGGGTGACCTTGAATGTTAGGTGACAGCAAATTCGTTGGCATACCTATTCGCAGATAACTGTTGTCGCCAAACTGTCGATTCTTATATAGTCTTCAAAAATATCCCTCTGCTTTAAATCATTATACCTCAGGATGTGGTTGACTAAGCTGTCCTTTCCTTCGGGATTTTAAAAAAACTTCTCCGGCACAAAATCTTCCAAAAAGGTATTTTCGGTTAACTTGTACAATCACCGATAGGGAATGGAACAAGTGTTTACGTTGCGACTGTAGGCCGATTTTTGTGATAAATTAACTTGCAGAAGTTAATGAGTGATCACATGAACATGAAAATGACGGCATAAAACCGTGTTACCGTCCAACTTGTACGAGCGCCTAAACAGAAATTGGAACCTGTTCTTATTTGGTGCATTCATTCGTACATGTTCCGTTTTTTTAAACCATTTACGGGAATTTACAAGCATTTTACCAGCTATAACATCGTGTGATCCAATATAATGGATTGAGGTAACTGCGAAAAATTACGGATTATGTCTCAGCAATATAGGGTAATGGGATACGAGGAGAGAATTCCAAAAGGTTGGCGACAAACGCAAACAACGGAATTATATCTTTCCTGGAAAAAAAAAACATTTTCAGTCGCCAATTACGGTAAACCACGTACATAAAAGGTTACGTTATCCCTGCTATGTCATCCCTTTTTTATTTCATGTAAATTGTTTGCTGGAACTTGATGATTAACGCGTGTTTTTTGCTTTGACGAAGTTACTTGGTGTCCCTCTTCTCTTTCCATTGAGTGCGCTTGTTTTTAATGTTATTGTGAAAATCTGTGTGTGCGTTTCGTTCTAAAACTATGAATTATTCATACAGCTGTGCCTCATCAAAGCATCAAATAAAAGGCATTGAACTCTTCAAACTCGGTGTGTTCAACTGCGTGAAGTTTTTCTTTTAATTTCGGTGTTTTTTGTATCCTGCGCATAATTTAATTTTGTCAGGTTAGCAAAAATTGTACATTTAATCATGAAAATTTCAGTATTCGCAGCTCTCTATGTAGCATAAATTTGGTATGTATGTATTCATGGAAAGTTTTATATATGATTTATGTAACGAGCAAGAACAGCGTATACCATTAAGAGTTTTTTCCAGCAAAAAATTATGTGGAAGTACTTCGTTTAAATAATTCCTTAATATAGACCTGCGTACGGCATTAAAGGGATTTCATAGAAGCCATTTCAATACCATTTCACACATATATAATGTTTTAAACATATTATTCCTCAGTTTGATGTGTTTTCGTCTTCCATCTTGTTGACTACCAGCATGTTGGTCGAATTTGTTGATATTTCTGACTTTATTCATTAAGATTGTTTAAAGGATATAGTTAACAGTATGACTAGTCAAAGTAAGTTTCTTATGAATCTTATAAGATCTCTTATAAGTCTCTTAAGAATCTCTATTTACCTGAGCAGTGATTGCCGTGTGAAAGAAAGAAGGTAAAATATGAAATCATGCTATATGCATTATTTTCTGCGAATTGTAACCCCTACCAGAGAAATAGATATGTAAAGAATATAATACTACCCAGTCATATAAATGGATTAAGTATGTATTTGCAATCTTTTGGGAAATACAGATATTTTGCGTTATTAGGTATGGATTCTTCGAATTACAAAAGTTTTTCTGCGCATGCCTGATAAAGTTCAGTCTATGCTAAGCTTTTGGAAACTTCACGACAACAACTGATGTTTTCAAATATTTTTCCTTCAATATCCATGGTACTTAATGCCACTAATTTGGATAAGTTACTACTTACTGTACTAGTGTAGAATCTTTCGAAATCTATAAATATCAGCATACCATGATGCATATCTTATACCGTGTATTATATTTTTTTATTACCTCTTCATTTACACTTTTCCTTAACTTTTATTTATGAAATGTTTTTTTTTTTTCATTTTGCGTGTTAGTTAATTGATGATATTGAAAGAGTAGCTGGAAACTGTAAAATAAGAAAATAATTTATTTGCGGATTGAAATAGAGTAATCCTCCTATATATTGTCTCTAGCCACCGGACTCCAATCCTACAATCAACCTATCATTTTTTTCTATTTATTCGCAACCTTCCTAATCCACCTTTATATCCTTTTTCCCTTCGAAAAAAAGTTAGCTCTCAGTACTCTCAATTACCTTTAACTGTACCTACCATAAAAATCCCCTTTGTAAGAACTCAATCGTGCTTCACTCTATATACTGCATCAGAATTCTTCTGTGTGTAGTAATTCCAGTAATTATAAAATAATTTTGATCAAATATGTCGGAATGAATTTTTCCCTAGGTAGTTTTTCGATGATTAACTTTAAAAATCAATCAATTCATGCATGATATAATGGAAGTTCGAACTATTAAAATAAAAGGTAGATGCACTTCTCCACGATTATTTTAATTAATACGACTCCTTTCGGCTGACTGAGCTATCATCCGGTACAAGAATGTACAAATTTTTCAAGTATTGAAGCATATTAAGGTTTTGAGAGCCGAAGCGCGTCGTAGTGCAACTACCTTTTATTTCAAAATGAACTTTCACTTGTTGGTTATTTATTCACGTTATTCAATATACTAATGTATCCTTAGGGATATCAAATAATTAAATTCGTTATGCGAAGGCTGCATTTCTTCTTCGACAGTTGACACGACAAAGATATTGATTATATGGTATAATCTGAGATGGTAGTCACAGGGGGCTAGCGGGCAGTGGCTTAAAAAAGAGGTATTTGACGACACTTAACTGTTAAGATCTCTACCTTTCGCCGATTCTTCGAACTGGAAAATGATAAATAACTCAGCTTCCGCAACATTTTGGCGAAGAATGTCATCATTTCTTTTTAAATTAAACCACTGTAGCAATTTTTTTTACTATTTTGTAGTTCCCATTATAAATTTTCCCTTTTATTTTTAAGTAGGTATGTGAAGTCCAAATATCAACGGGCAGTCTAATTTAATTTAATCTTAATTAAGTTTTAAATTTTTTTCTTATTTTAACATCCTAAATTTTAACGTAAAATTTTAATTATACAAAAACATGAACTTATCTAGTCATAAAAGTGATTTGAATATGTTACTTATCATTCAGAGACGCTTAAAAAACTAGAAAAAGCATGATCATAAGTTATATTATTAACATTACCGGTGTTTAAATCTAAGCCCATAATGACTACCATAAACCTTTAACCAATGAAATGACCTACTGAATGTGCATGGTAGAGTATAATTTCATAAAAAAAATCAGCCTAAAACCGCCGTTCTTGAGTATTAAAAATGCCAAATTTCCAAAATCCCCGAACCTCCATTCGACTGCGGAGAATAGGGTAGTTTCCTTCAACAAAGAAAACGAAAGGCATTGGTTGCGATTCGTTACCCACAGTTAATGTATTCATTATATACGAGTTATTTGGCTTTAAAAAGAGTGTAGACGAATGGCAACGGTCAACTTTAACCTTATTAGGAAAACGCCAGATTGGCGCCTATGCGATGCCACTCCATGTGACGTCACAGGGACCTAGATTCTATTCGAGTTGATAGAGTTTAACATCGTCTGAGATTACCAATGCATGCATGAGCCACAGAAACATCTCTTGATAATCACCTATTAAAATAACATATGGTCGGAAAGTTTCCTTCGCTTGATAAGGAATTAATAATCCTTATTTAAGCCAAGCGCTACATGCTAGCAGGGTACTCTAAGCTACCGCCATGCTCGGCAGCAAGCAGCCTGCATAGTAGCGGCGTTCATAGCCTCACACCCAGCTGGCCTCACACAGAGGCAGCCAGGCGTAACACGGGCTTTTCCCAGCATTCATACTTAGCCGTCGCGTTTTCGCACGCTTGAAAATTTTCACATTTCATTTAATCGCGAAAAATAGATATCGTCATTTAAAAATCTAAAAGCGTGAAATATGTACAGGAATAATAATCTTTCGATTTAGGCAATAAAAAAATAATAGGAAACCACCCTATTCCCCAGACCTTTGCCCGACAGATCCGCCACTGTTTAACTCGGCTCAACCATGCGCCTGACATATAATTACTGATAGAATTTCCGATAGGTCGTGAAGTAAACTACACGTTTACAATCCAAGATAAGTAAGGTAACTCAAATCTTCCTTCAACAATGTCATTTCAGCTCCAATTGCGTGGCGCAGGAAAACTGAGTCGCGTTAAGATTTTTAAGGTTTTTGGAGGAAGGAGAGCTCTTTGGAACGCTTGGAAACTTTCTTTTTTATGTTCGGAAAAAAATTGCGACTCAGGCGGAGGTAATCCTCTTGGTTATGGAACGGGTTTGAAAATAGAAAACTTGGGAAATCTTCCAGTTTCACGCTCTAGAAAATCGTTTTGTTTGTCGAATTCGAGAACGGAAGAGGATTATCCTCAACTTCTATCAATATTTCCATTTCCCTACGTTTCAAAATTAAGCCGGGGCACTGATCTCTTCGTGCAATAAAATCAATAGTAAGCAGCCTCGATTTTTTAAAGAGAAAGTTTGGCACATGGCTGGAAAATAAAACTCCGGTAGAATGCGAATTGAGAATAACTTTACTACCTCATATCTTTTCACAGGTGTTACTTCTGTTTCTAAATGCATAATGTTCCTTCACGAATTTAGAGAGGAGATATTCTATCGATCTTGCATTCCTAATATCATTTAAAATGGGAAGGATTTACATGCTACTTAATTTTTTTCGAAAACGACCCCTGAGATCCGTGTTTTAAAAATTCACTCAATGAAGAGCAAATTAAAAAATTGATTACCAGAGCATTCGCGAGCTTATTACTAGTACTGTAATCGTAAGGATGGATTAATTCTGCCCTCCATTTTTCCTTTATAAAGGTATTTAATTTAACTTTCCTGATATTCGCCTTCTTTTATCCTATCGTTTGCTGATACGTAGACACGTATTATAATTTGATAGTAACACCTGTGAAAGTGATCGATTTGGGAAAATTCCTCTGTGAAAAAATTGTTTCGCTCATCTTGCAATAAAAAAACGGATCCCCAAAATTACATTTTTCATATCTGTCCAAATCTAGTCTGCAGGAAAGATGTTTTCTCTCTGGGATTTTACACTGTCTCCATTGAAAGAGTTCTATTAATGCTGCTACAGTGAGTATTTTTTTGACGATAAACATTTCCTGCTACTCAGTTGATTGTGAAAGTATTCAATTTGAAATTTTTAATTTTAATTAAGTTTTAAATATTTTTCTTATTTTAACATCCTGACTTTTTAACTAAAAAATTTTAATTATACAAAAAAATTAACTTATATAGTCATAAAAGTGATAGTATAATAAAAAGTAAAAGTGAAGTATAATCTGTGCATACTTAACTTATTTGGATCCATAATGGATTCATTGTGGTTTGGATCCTCAAACTATTCTTCGGTTCTTCGGTACTTCACATCGGTTCAAGTTTAATCGAGACGAAAGATGTTTCTTCTCATTACTTTTTAGCGGAATGTCCTGATTGAGTGAGCTAAATGTATGTTGTTACAGTAAGTACTTCATTGGTACTAAAACATTTCGTGCTACTCTGTGGATTGTGATAATATTCAATTTGAATTAATATTATGGGTGTTACCATGGGTAAACCACTGGAAAATTTCACTAATTTCAATCGATAGTCAAACACTAATACATAATTGTGTAATCAATTGTCGTTTTTATCTGTAAACCATAATCACTTGCTCACAAATGTTACGATGAGTCATAAATCCGCAAACGATAAAAATTTGTCGGAGGAAAGATAGAGCTTACAAAAACCCTTGAGCGTATATTTTTTATGCGTCTACATTTACACGCTCTGAAATTGCAGCTCAGAAAACATACGTTTCTTCTTTTCGCACCATGCCGTTTCTGAAATAATTTGATCCTCATAGTAGCGGATTTGGTTTTTTGAAGTAATATGTTCACCTCGTGGCATTACATTTTCCTACCGTTTCTGAAAAAAAACCTGGTGAATCTTCCTGCGTATGAACTGTAGCTACGATAAATATGTTTTTCTCCGTTCTTTCCCGCAGAATTTTTCCTCTCCTAATTGGTAACATTAAATCGCAGATGTCTTATTTTGTTTATCTTCATGAACATTTCCCCCGAGGCAGCAATTCCAACTTGGAAAAGATCCTCCTTGGTTGATGCCACATATATTTTGTTGGTGGAAGCAGATATGTAAGCTTTTTTTCCTAAACGTAATCAGTTGGGTATTTATATTAAATTCTTATGCTGATGCCAGTATGAACATAAGTGCCGTAAAGTATCAAAATCTTTAAATGATTCGATGTAAGTTACTTTCATAAAGCGTTCGCTTGATGAGAGCTCTTGGAAAGAGTTGTTAAGAGCACTTGGAAATCTGCTGCTAATGTCTTTTTTTTATTAAAGAGAAATTATCTCTATTAAAGGCTATTAAAAAAACAACAAAAACATGAAAATCTAACACGTATATATCTCGTATAAACATGTATATATCTTCAATATCTCGTATCAAATAAAATGGGATAGAATAGTCTCTTTCCATTATTTTAGTTTATTTTTAGAACTTACGAAAGTCAGGGACATGACACACAGAATATGTGACGAATTCCCCGCATATTTGAGTAGAAAGACTGTGACACGATTTGAAGTTTTTTTGCAGCAATGTTCACGGGAAATTTCACGCGCACGGTCGTTACCCGCGACAGAGAAAAAAATTCAGGAGACCTAGTCTGCAACCAAAATCTCTCCCTACTTCGCTATAAATCCCCCGTTGAGTTCCCTCGCATATTTTAGGATTACGCTTTTCCACCAGGATAGCGTGTGAGGGTAAAAAGAGAGAGAAAGGTCACGGGTTGGGGTTAGAAATAACAGGTAGGATAAATAAAAAAAGACTCGCGGATTCCGCCACATTCATCTCAACTTGGATCGTTTAAACTACTGCCGCTTCCACTCAGGATTCAGAGAAAATTTTCCCTCCGGCTTACCCTACGCTTTCGCGTCACCCAATGGTATGCTTTTCTCTTCGTTTTCTGTGATTGTATTCCAATCTCTCTTCCGTCCTTTCTACTGTTCATTCCGTAATTTTCTTATTTCGCTTTACTCGTGACATGCCGGAATCAGCAGTTTAGGAATCTGTTCCATGGGGAATTTCATTTTGTGCAATCTAGCTTTATAAGGAGTTCAACATTCAGCTATCGAAATTCATAAAATAAAAATCATGATAATTAATATTCCGTCCTCTATTCGTGCAAGTTTTGGGAAAAATTACGTAGATTACATTTTTTTAGCGAGGGGGTTTTTAATTGGATCGAAATTAATAATTGCAAAATCTAGCACTTCAAGATAACCTTCGGTATTGAGTAATAAAATGAGATGAAGAGTACTGATTTGATCACTTACATTACATTTCCTAACTTTTTGGCGGCATTGCTCACCTCTTGGGCTTCTCGGCATTTTAAAATACGTAAAAATTTTATAACACATTGCTTAGCATGCTTATGCTGCTGGAGGTTCCTTCCCTGAAAGGAGTATTTCTTTAGAAGATAGCTTCTGCATTTTTAAAAATATTCACTTTTGTTAGGTTACCGTAGCTAGGGAGTTCTAATTTACAAATTCCGCTGGCATAGGTATTCATTCATTGATAGTCTGGTATCATGCGTGCGAAAGAATTGTTGAGCTCCATTTTGGATCAAAAATCATTACTTTGCATATGACTTACTACTCTTTATTTTTCTTTTCATCTTTTCAGTCTTTGGCTGATAAATCCTTTCCACTCTTCTCCACTCCTTGCCTCATTCTATTTTTCGAATGTTTAAAGTGTTCTGCCGGTCGCTCTATCGCCAGAAATATCTTATGAGCTGCGATCATGCCTGTTTCTTCTCCAAATGTGTTATGATCATGCGCTTTGGTGAAAGGTGTGGCCAAAAATGTTGCTTTAAGTTTTTGAGTATGCTCGTTACCTTAAAACTGGGCAGAGATTATTATTTCCTCGTGTTGCGTAAATATAACATTGCTGGTGTTTCACCGTCAGCTTCTGGCATTCACCTATCACCATTTCTGATTTTACTCATTCACGCTCTGTTTCAACCCGAAGGCTGGTTTATACTTTCGCATTGGTTTGTATACTTGGGGATAAGACATAAGTAAATTTACACACTTAGAGAAAATGGATATGTCCTGCCCCGTAAAGGGGCGCTCAAAGCCTTACTCCAAGGGAAGTGCATAGAGGAGGCCCCAGTCCTTCCCATGGAAGGTTGATTTCTGGTATGGTATTTGGAGGGGACGACTGACAGCTAATGACATTCACGCCATGAGGGAAGAGGTGGAAATGAAGGGTGGAGAAAAACCAGGCGTCGGCATTAGTCGTGTGGGAGTGTGTAAGTGTTACGTTTGTTTACGTAGCATTATTGTTTTTATGTGATGGAATATCTCTACGGATAAAGCATTGTATTACCATTATTTCCTTCATTTCGAGAAAAAAACTAATCTCTGATTTTCTTCTTTAAGCTGCATCCAGATGGGGTTAGGTCAAGGAGGAAATCCAATTTTGTTCTTATTTTGGTTAATAGTTATGATATTCGCATCATTTTTCGTTGCTGGTTTTGTTCTGGATGGTACATACTCATTCTTCCACTTACTGTAATTCTTCACTTACTGTACTGCGTATAAAGTTTATCGGTAAGTATCGATTTCCTTTTGCTTCAGGTACCCTAAAATTTTGTTAGCGCAACCAGGATAACTAAAGGGTGGAGAGAAATCCGGCGTCGGCATCAACCTGCTATTAACGAAAGGCGCCGAGGGAACCACAGCTTACCACAAAGTTTATCGGTAAGTATCGATTTCCTTTTGCTTCAGGTACCCTAAAATGTTGTTAGCGCAACCAGGATAACTAAAGGGTGGAGAGAAATCCGGCGTCGGCATCAACCTGCTATTAACGAAAGGCGCCGAGGGAACCACAGCTTAGCGTCCCATCTGAAGGACGGAGTGTTGCGCTTGAAATATCCTCCCCACAACATTGAATCAGGGATCGGGCATTCTCTGAAACTATCTGCCGCCGCAGGGTTTTGAACCCGAGACCACGGGGTGGGATGCCAACACTCCAGCTACCACACCGACCCGATCTCCGGGTTGATATATGTTGCCACAACGGTTGCTTTTTCATCAGTTTTCAAAAATGTCCGCAGCGTAGTGATGAGCGCAAAGTTATCCATTTATTAGCAATATTAGCGATATAGTGTTTGCACTCGCGATGAATGGAATTGAAAATTTACGGTTTCGATCGCGATATAAATTTTAGTTGAAAGCCTCAATTATAAATTATTTCCCCTTGGAATTCGGATCGCTTTACCGCCAGTGACTAGAGTGGCGACTGCTGTAAACCCAATTAGTTGCGCTGTGGGTAGCATCACACAGTGGCGTAACTGGGAATATGCTTTGGGAGGGGATGAAATGACTTGGGGTGGCGACTCCCTCCCCCCAAGCAAAGGGGGTTCGGGAATATTTTTGAAAAATTGCATGTCTGAAAATACAATTTACATTAATTTGGCACGTAAAATTTAACTTTAAAATATACGCAGTTATTATGCGTCAAAACAAGACAATAGTTATGACTATTTTTTAAAATTTCTCTGAGGCTTTAGGGAGGTGGGGGATCTATCCCCTCATCCCTCCCCCTCTCAGTTACGCCACTGGTAGCACATCTCGTGAGTATTCTTTTTTAATATTCTTGTCCTGACCTGTGATTACAGTCCGGTAATCTTCGGTCTCTACGTATGCTTCACAAAAATAGTGGGCCAGTCTACTGCTCACCTACCTTTTCTTTTTTGCGATAATATGCAGTAATTTACAAGTTTTGGTTAAATTTTCCTTTCGTACCAATGCTAATTTACCCTGAAGGTACTTTGAAATGCAGAATCATATTATATGCACAGAAGTTATTCCATTAGAGTTATTCAAGTAAAGAAGATGGCTTTGGCACTGGCGGCTGAATCATAGCATCTAGAGAAAAGTATAACATAAGCCGTTTGATATCACATAACTACTATTCAAGATATATGTTTCAATACATTTCCGGAATCGATAGTGTTATAGGAGGGTGCATTGATGCATCGGGAAGCTTTTTCCCACGGTTTGCAAGCTATTTATCTCAATGAATAAAGCAAATGAATCATCTCAAGCTTGGCAACCTAAATCTGTATTTGTATCTCCATTTTGTCCACTTATGTGTACATATGAATGAGAAACTCTGGCAGAATATCAGACTTATTATCAAATCCACAACCCCAAAGAGTTGATACTGCTTTCCAATCGCAGAAAATTATCCAGCCCAATGGTATCGTTTATGAAATAATTGGTTCGACTAGTCCATTTTAATAAACTTGCCTTTAAAGTAAAATATTGAAAATTTTATCGAATGAGTGCTGATGCATTGAAACGTACTCTTGTAAGCCCATATTTTGTGATTAATTTTCTGAAAAAAATCGTGCAGGTGGATGATGTAAATCTTCGTGAATTAGGTAACATCTATGCATAACAATCCTGGCCCACGATAGTTAAATAGGAAAGTAGATAGCTGATAGGGAAAGGGTAAAAAGTAGAAAGTATGAATATCTAATCTTTTCCCTTTCAAGAATGTGGCTGCGGCCCAAGATTGCATTTTTTGCGACAGCTTTGAGAATGGAATGTGACTCAATCTCACGCTTGGCTGAATTTCCTCGCGTAGTGATCAATAAGAATGAGAGGCGGTTGAACCCGATGTAATAATGGGACAAATTGGTTCCTGGGGAATAGAGAGGGATAGTGTTTCCACGGATTGAGTTGGTTGGATACCGCTGGGAACTGTGGGTAGGAGTGGAGATTGAATTCATTATTCAAGGGTACAGAGGGAGAGAGAAGAGCGATGTATTGGCAGAGAATCAAAATGATCGGGTGAAAGAATACTTAGCGAATTTATGATGGAACTGATTGAATGATATAAAAAACGAAAGGTTGGTGGACATACATACCTATATACTGCCTAATATTTATGATAATAATTCCAAACATTTGCAGAGTTTGTCTTTTTTTACCCCTCCCTGAGATATTTGAAAAAATATTTATTAATGCAGTGTTGTACTAATACCTGCCTTTATTACGTGTGCCACCTGCATGCCCCACAAACACTTAAGTACTTGAAATATTTAGAATCCTAGTTTGCTTGGAATATTAAAAAATGAGTGGTATCTGTCCAATAATACGATGGACATTCCTTTTGTGATTCCCTGACTTGTATGAAAGTGGGAAGATGGCTTAAAGAGCATTTAATATGCTCGGTTTGTATAGCAGTCACTGATCGCCAAATAATTCGGAGGATAGTCATAAACATTCTTGGACACGTAGGAATCGCATACCGGGGCACGTTATTATTACGGGCATCACGTTATTATTCAAATTAACTCCACTGTGCCTTCCAACTTGGACTGTGGATAACATGGATGTAAATCAGCATTATTTATTACTGTTTTTAACCAAAAGCAGGCATAAAAATCCAATTCTCAAATGGGACTATGTGTAACCTAATGTCTGTGATACGCTCACTCAGGGTTTTTGCTGTCGAAGCTCTGAATAAGGTTTTATTATTTTGTTCCGAAATTCCAGATTTATTCATTAATTATGTTAAAAAGTGTTAATCACGCTTTCTTCTTCTGCATCAACGCCCTATGTTAATTTCACTAAAAAGCTCTGCTGAAGGCAATTATAAACAAATTAAAAACTTAAAGTTCACGTTATAACGCTCCCAGGAAACTATAATTCTGCGAACCATCTCCATAATTATTCGCTATTTTTATTGATTTAATTTTTTCTATGTTTTTTACGATTCTATGAAAAATCAAAATTTTATAGGTATGATTTAATCTTTAACTTACTCTGACATATACAGCGCTGTCTCCATTTCATGTGGTATTGGATGTGTAGGATAAATGAGTAGGACTGACGAGTGCTAATAGGTAGATTTTATGACCTTAAAATTATATATATCTAAGATAAGTATGCAATTACTTGGAAACAGTGCAGTACATGAATAGTGTGGTCATAATACCATATCAATTCATCTTAAAATATTTTCTGAATATTGTTTCTCAGTCTCGGGAAATGGTTTTTGAGAGATATATTTATATGAAGGATAAGCCAGATGACACGTTAGTGCCGATTTTCTAATGACGCGTGGAAAAGGACACTTTTCATCGTCTGCAGGGTGGAGGAAAAAACGAAAGCTTTTTCCATTCTCTTTTACAGTTCGATTTTGTCCGCGTTTTACTGTCTCTCGAAAAGTCCTTGTTCCTGCTTTTTCATTTACCCGAAAAGCCCCTAATCTCAAGACGTGAATTATGCCATCGCTTAAAAGAAGCTCTGTTCCCTATTTTTCACCGCCTTGGTCACTACTTTTTCGTTCTTTAAAGTCAAGTCATATTCTTATCGTCATTCGAAGAATTTGTCTCTCCCAAACAGAAATATGTATTCCGAGTTTTAACGACGTATTTTTTCGGGATATGAGAGTGTGTGTGATAGGGAAGTAGATGATCACTATTCAAAAAGAGAACATAAAGGCTGAAATTTTGGATATCATGGCAAAATGAAGGATATGTTTTTGATCAAAATAACTCTTAAGGCCATTTTAGCCTAATTAAAATGGGTATATATGGTAGCAGCTAATATTTGCTATAATATTAAAAAATGAAAGAGAATTATTCAAAGTAATCATTAATTTTCTCATCGGTTACATAGTAGGTTTAGGGATATTCCTTTGCAGACATAACTTTTTCCTGCAATAAGGTCTTAACTAGTGTGTATTTACAGAATACCATACAGTCGAAACTCTTGTTTTTCCTTCGAAATACAGTACAGTTAGAGTCGAAATTCTTGTTTTGAGAGGTTTTCATTTCTTAGCGCGAATCATTAGGTGAACCAAATTTCCACTGAGGAGATTATCCATGTGTTTAGTAGGGCGGATCGCAAAAATCGATTTTTTTCAAATCCATCTGGCCCAATGAAAAAAAGTTGTGGGACCGATCAAAAATAAGGCCTGAAAAATTTGAGACCTGTACGTGAACCCCTGACCCTCGCTCAAATGCAATTTAGGGGGGGAGGGTCAAAATTCGAAAAATATAATATTTTATGGTCATTCCCTATAGATTTTGCCGAGTTACTGTTCTTTAGGGAAAAATTTCGTGCATTTTGACGTATCTGCCACCGTTTAGCCACAAAATGCCTAATTTGAGTCCGCGTCCGCGAAGAAAATATTCCAACGCCCACGCAGCGTCGCGGATACCAGAGCCGCAGGCCGATCCCTTCCCCTCCACGCTCGCATTTCCCCCTCCCACGCCTCTAACACAGCAAAATTCATCCAGCGCATGTTGCTAGGAGGGCGTTTATCTTACATAATATAAATCAGAAGATGGTAGACGGTAAAAAACGATGCGTAGTGAGACGACTTATCCCTTCTGTGGCGCCTCGTCGGCGTTAAACAAATCGATGTTACCAACTTTTAGAGAAGTGATGAAATAATTTTAGACCTGCGCACGCAGGAAAGGAGACTACGGTCTATGAAGACGCCTATCGAGTGGCTATGAAGGTGTGCGAACTATGGTGACGCGCTTCTCTTCCATTATGAATGTGACTAAATAGATTTAGCGGTACCACAGGAAGTACTAAAACTTACGGAAAATCTAATACTACTAATAGGCGAAAAGTAGGGTTTTATTGAAGTATAAGACTCAAAAAATTTTAAAGGAACATTTTAAATTATGCGATATTTTTGCGTGTAAGTGCATGGAGGAGCATAAGGTTCCCCCAGTGAGAAGTATTCTGAGAGACAATCTGACGAAAAGAAAGATGATGGCTGCTGGATTGAACCCTAAAGAAACTCGACAACTTAGGAAAAAAGGGAATCGTAGGCGAGCGTTGAGTCATCATCGTCAATTCTTGCACGGGAAAATAGTATCAAAAGTTTTCTTCATCAATTCATCCGAAGAAAATTAAAATGGCGAGAAATTAGCCGATTTGTATCTCTACTTTCCTCATGAAATAAACATTAAGGACTATAACCTCAAATTGAAACTTCTTCGGAGAAAATGCGTCTGCCAACTGTGATAGAGGTATATGATACTGTCTCTAGCCATCAACGCGGCAAGAACCAAGGCAAGAACCAAGCAACAGCAATGATCGTTCCCGCAACTTTAGCTGACGCAAAAGTCATAACTTTGTAAGATAAATCAAAGCTAGTAATAACTTACCGGAATAACTTACGTAGACAGAAACAGATGATAATTACTGTGAATAAGAAAAGAGAGGTGTCATCAAAGGGTCTCATTTTATTGGAATGAAAGACTATACTCTTGTCTGATGAAAAAAGGGAAGAGGACTTATCAATACAAGTTTATAGGGGAATGTGTGGTGTTAGTTGAAGAAACAGGGTCCCACTTTTGGAGGTTTGCCTCCCCCGTCGGAGGATTAGCAAAAGTTAGAAAATCTGCGATTATCGATTCCTTTCCGAGTGAAAATTAGATACACAGAATTAAAAAGGATTTGATTATGATGGTACCAAGCGAATACCGCCCAAAAAGGAGGCATCATCCCTTTGCTATAAGCATAATTCCAACATCCCTTGCAGTGTGGGTAGACTCTTCTCGGGATTCCCACCGGGTTAATTTTTCCATAATGGCCAACATTTCAAGCTCCGACTGGGGGCTCATCCTAAGAGATAAATTGTGTTGAATCCCAAAAAGAGTTTACCCACATCATTCGCCGGGAAAGCATCAAATCGTATTTCATCCCTTACAGTGGTCTATTTGCTAATTGCACTATGTTGACTTGGATATGCGACATAAACGTTGGGAGGGTAATCTAGGGACCCAATATGCGTTTCCGCAAGGATGCGTTTGGCGACCAATCCGAGATATTTTTTAATTGCTGGATTTTAATATCGACGTAAAGTACTACCCGCTGATGATATATTGGAGAGGGACTCCAGTTCCTTCGGCTATATCCGAGCTTAGCGCTGTGGAATTTAAAAATCTATTAATGAAAGTTCAAATTTAAATTTCAATATTCCTTTTATTATACATACGGACGATAGATTCGCGAAACAATTTACCAAAACTTTGTTGACAGCAGCAAAAGACAAGAATGACAATAGCATAAGAAATACAGACTGGAAAGCAGGTAATTGAATAATTCCTTCGTGATTGTTCCTCACTGGACGATGCTGATAAATCAAATATTAGTAAGACTAACGAAGAAAGACGCACTTGGTGGGAATTTTGCTGCATCTGGGGCGTTCGAGAGGGGAGCGGGGAGGGTACGCCGGCGGCCTTCACCCTTATTCATCCATTTAGTCACAGCTGTCAGACAATACCGGAATAGAAGTGCATAACCTAGTTCCCAAACCTTCATAGCCACTCGAGAGGCGTCTTCAAGACCGTAGTCTCCTTTCCTGCGCGCGCAGGTCTAAAATTATTTCATCACTTCTCTAAAAGTTGGTAACATCGATTTGTTTAACGCCGACGAGGCGCCAAAGAAGGGATAAGTCGTCTCACTACGCATCGTTTTTTACCGTCTACCATCTTCTGATTTATATTATGTAAGATAAACGCCCTCCTAGCAGCATGCGCTGGATGAATTTTGCTGTGTTAGGGGCGTGGGAGGGGGAAATGCGAGCGTGGAGGGGAAGGGATCGGCCTGCGGCTCTGGTATCCGCGACGCTGCGTGGGCGTTGGAATATTTTCTTCGCGGACGCGGACTCAAATTAGGCATTTTGTGGCTAAACGGTGGCAGATACGTCAAAATGCACGAAATTTTTCCCTAAAGAACAGTAACTCGGCAAAATCTATAGGGAATGACCATAAAATATTATATTTTTCGAATTTTGACCCTCCCCCCCTAAATTGCATTTGAGCGAGGGTCAGGGGTTCACGTACAGGTCTCAAATTTTTCAGGCCTTATTTTTGATCGGTCCCACAACTTTTTTTCATTGGGCCAGATGGATTTGAAAAAAATCGATTTTTGCGATCCGCCCTAGTGTTTAGGACAGATTGGGGATGTCATCAAACGGAACGATATAGTTTCAAAATGTGAGACTATGTACAGGAAATATAGAGCGTCCGGTAACCCTAGTATATGCATCTAAATACTACCCCGCAAGCCGTCTCAAAGGACTTGTGGCGGTAGTGTTAGGACACCAGCCGTTTACATATAATGGAAATGCTCCAACGAAGTTACGCCTAACATGTGTTCAGGTCTTTATTGCTTGTGGGAAAACAAATTCCCTTATCTAAACGTTCGGCAAAATAAGTTGATGCGTAGTTTTCCGCGGCGTTGTCTAGATGAGTTCTCCATGATTCTGGGTTCCACCGCGTGGATGTTCTTTGCGACGACAGTCTCTTCGGTGTTCCAACCGGCGTCTTCAGGTCGATGTCGGGATTCAATTTTTGGTGACTTATATAATGCATTCTTGGCGCCAATCCAGCATGAAAAATTGCCGCCAAGAATGCACTATAAAAGTCACCAAAAATTGAATCCCGCCATCGACCTGAAGACGCCGGTTGGAACACCGGAGAAACTGTCGTCGAAAAGAACATCCACGCGGTGAAACCCAGAAACATGGATAAATCATCGTTCGGCAAAATATCTCTCTCGATTTATATTTTCTTTCGGAAGTGGAAATATAGTGTGCTTCTAATATGCTGTTCTCCGTGTCGCTCGTAAATATATCTATTCTCAATATCTGAAGCAATCTAAACCTGGTGCGCAGCCTCCGAGTCTCTAGCAGCTCCCAGCCTAATTCGTTGAACATCTGTTTAACGCTTTCTGCATCTCTGCACCAGATCCCATATACTCGCTGCATATTTAAGGTGTGGTCGGACGAGTGCGAAATAATGACTCAAGACGGACAGGTCGGATAAAAGTTGTGATCTAAGAAAGACCGGACTGATTTTGTAACTTGTTTATTTCGACGGATACAGCTTAATCGAATTTGTCACCCCCAAATTACACGCCTTAGTTGACGACACGACTTTTCCAGCGTTTCATTCAGCTATCAAACCCTGCCTGGTAAGCCTCCTTATGGATCCTCATCAGGTCCGCCAAGCAATTAGTTTTAATGTCGGCATTAGTGTTGAATCGTTGCCCTTTCAAGGTTGATTTCAATTCTGGAAACAAAAACAGTCTGATGGAGCCTCGTCAGGAGAGAAGGGTGGCTGCGGGATCACGGAAGTTCTGGTTTTGGCGAAAAACTCAGCAACGATCAGTGTGTGAGCCGGCGTGTTGTCGTGGTGGAAACGCCACTAACATTTAAATGTGGATTTTACCATATCAAATCGTTCTCCAATTTGACATCGTTGGGGTCCGAATATGTGTTCGCGAATGTTCATCTTTTGAGGTTATTTCCTACTTTAAACGACTGTGCCCCTCAAAACACTGGCTTCGACTCATAGCTACTTCAGCACTTTGCGTGCTATGAGCGTAATATGACGCCATCCGTCCTCTGAAAAATGGTTTCCATCTTTTAACAAAGTGGTACTAACCTCTAAATAAGCAAATGAAACGAATATTGAATCAAAATTTATTCTTTAAAAATATACCAAACAGCTACTCCTCGCATCAAAGGTTGGTTGTTAAGAAATAGCACATATAAGGTCAACACGGTCAGTGTTAAAAATACTTACTGATTCATTCTAAACGTCTCCCTAGCACTTACGACAAGTTTGAAACAAAATTTCAATAGGTACGATAGGTTGTGGTCTTATTCAATCCTTTCGTAATACTCTCCCTTACCAACAACTTCGCAAAGAATAAATTCCATTTTCTTTCTCTCCCTTTTCATCTCCCATAGCCTGTTCTTAATGGCCAATATTATCCACCTCGTCTGGGATCGCTTCCTCTATTCCCTTTTTCCAGATTCCCCATCTGCCGTGTCATGCCTCTCTCTCTCTCTCTAATTAATTCCCTTCTGGAGGAAGTCGATCCGATTAAGCGCTTCCCCAGGGGAGCTGAATTGAAATTAGAAATCGAATTGCGGATTTTCGCTGTCTTCGTAATTGCGACCTTTCCTCTTCCCCCTCCCCCACTCTTTCGGAGTAGTTAATTTCTAATGTCTACCGCTGTAGCACGACGTCTCCCATTTTCACTCATAGTCATTTCAGGGTCTCCCGATTGTTTCAAGTGTCACCATTACGCTTTCATGGTACTGTTTGCTTGGTTTTCACTCTACTTCCTTGGCGATAATGTTATCAATCATTTGCAAGGTTAGAGCTACATCTATTCAAATGTGCCCTTAAAATCGGAGTATGAATAGTTCATCGTTTTACCATTCTCAATAGTTCCGCAGCTGAGTGAATACCATAAATCTCTCATACCTTTTAGTGGTTTCTTTTGTTAAGAGGGCCATTGAACCGTCCTTAATCAAATGCTAAACTGTGCATTTAGCCTAACCCTGGAGATTTTTGACAATTCAAAACATAAATGTCCTCCTTTTGCTTCCAATGATGTGGAAAGTAAATAATGGCGCAGACAGAACATCCAGGAGAGAAATTTTTTTCGGAACTTGGCAATTAACGGTGGAAAACCAAATGGTAATGATGCAAACGCATATATTAATTAACATAAATCCTGTAATTAGTAAAAGATCTTAGTTATTTAAATCGCCGGATGCGAATGACATTTGCGAACGTCGTTCACATTTTATCCAGAAAATATTCTGTTAGGTAAAATCACCTCGGTAATACTTCATTGCAATGCTATTTGAGGATTAGTGAATAAATTGTTTCTTATGTTCGGAAACAAAGCCTCACAGTTTTTTGGAGACTTTCGATACATCTAATCTTCCTAAGTATTAATTTAAATAATGCTAATAAATTTAGTGCTCGATTGTTTACTTGCAAACATGAATAAAAACAGTTTTAATCAAAAGGTTCAAGGCCGATGTCTAGCCGTATTTGAATTCAGTTAACATTAAGTGTTGGAGCACTAAAAAGCCATGAGAAATAATACAAGAATTGACTTAACCACGGAATCATTAGAAATTAATGAAATTTAATAGCGAGAGAGTATTAGTCTATCCTCCTTTATGTATTGTTTTTATAAAATTATCTGGAGATGATTTAAAATTTTTATCTCTCATTTTTCATTACATGACATATGTTTTAGAATACCTCCGCTACATTAGGATAGCAAGAAAAGTCTATCAGGTGTAATCAGGATGCTTATCAGGAATGGAAGAAATACCTAAGTAATTTATCGCAGTATCGCCATGAGATAGGTTTTGTTTCCCGATTATTGAGGAGGTTATCGAGAGAGGTACGCGAACCAACGCAGAGCTTGAATCTATTCAGATCAAATTCTTCGAACTTAAACTTTTTGAAGCTGATAAGAAGTCATCACGGCGGAGATGGAGCCGTATGATGTCAAGTATTCCAAATCACCTTCATTAATTATGTCAGCCCAAATTTTCGGCATCATAAGTTTCCAACTGCAATCGCTTGATTGACTTGAGGGACGGAAGAAGTTGTATTCTCGCATTGCTGCCTCCAGAATGAGAGCCAATCAAAGTGTTCACCCAACACGAATAAGTGTCGGAAGCCTCCATTTCCAAGAAACGTTATCCCTGATTATATCTTGGTCCCTTTATTGCAAGTTTGTTATTCAAGTGCAGGTCTTTTGATTTTAAACTTTATTTTTACTATGGTGCTATGCAGCGGCTGAATCAGGATAGGTACAAGGGGGATTTGGGAGATAACCTCCCAGCAATAGTGCGGGTGCGGGAATTTACAAAAATTTTGAGAATTTCGAGGCTTTTTACAGCACTTCAAGGTGATCTCATTTCTAATTTTGCTAAGAATTATATTTTTTAAACTAGCATTTATGCAAATTTTATTAATTTTGCAAATTTAACATTTTGTCCATTGTAAATTGGATTACCCGGGGGGGAGCTATGGCCCCTCGTAGCCCCTCGCTGCATCCGCCACTGGTCCTATGTATTGACCGAAGAAATAACTACAGTCTGTATACCGTAGGGTCGCGCACGGGCCCGCCAGCTACCTGAGCCGGGCCTTTACTCCCCTCGGCGCTAACGGCTCAGGTAGCTGGCAGGCCCGTTCGCCAACCTACGGTATACAGACTATAATTCCAATTCCAATCTATTCAAATACCATCTATTGCATCATTTCGGTCAGGCAACATGTGCTACGATTCCACGTCAAAATCGTCTGTTTCACAGTACCATATTTCTCTCTTCACCGGCTAAAACAACATTATCATAGCGTTTGTCCGCTATGCTAATGTTTGTGGTTCCTATTCAAGCCGTTTTGAAACTGTGTTACGCTCTCGTTAAGTTTTGTATGTGTTTGCCAGTGACAGCTTTATACGAATCTCACATTTGATAATACGCATAAACAGTCATGCACCCTTGAACACGCATCCATTTAGGCATTCGGTCCAAACACATCCTGAACTGACGTCATATTTTTATATTTTCACCTGAGGAACTTATTTGAGACATGGCTTTCAGATAGTTCTATTTTTAATGCGCATGCGGAGGGTGACTCATAGGGCGAGTTAAGCTAGCATCAGAGTAAGCTCCTCAAGAAATTTTTTTATGTGAGATCCATTAATTTTCTCTGGAACGCATTTTTACCATTTACGTGATCGAAAAATCGTATCGATTGGAGAACGCCGGTGATGTATGTAAAATGTAAGAGGTAGGGCATTAATGTAAGTTTTTTGAGATAAGATGTCCGGGACTGCGATAGAAACTTTTAATACATAGAGGAAAAAGTGCACTCATGAAGGAAGGACATTTACTAGGTAAAGAAAGGATTTGCCTGAATTATGGCTATGGGAAGTGGGAGAAAGCTAGGTAAGAATGAACGTACGGGTTGAGAAACGGAAAGCCCGTCAGACCACCAAGGTTTCTAGACTCAAAAAAGCGATATCGGGGAGGGAATAGGCATATAAAGAGGTTCAGGTCCCGTTGAAGGAGAATCTCGTACCTGTCCGCACCGCCTTATCTACAAGCCCCGCAGTGACACCACCGGGTATCATTTCTCTTCGAGCCACGAAGAATGAGAGACGTGGAATAGAAATGCTCCAGGGCACACCTCAAGTCCATGCCTTGGGATCTTTTCGTTATTTCCATGGATGCTGTTTTTTTAGAGGAATTTTTATATGGAAAGCCTGTCCGTTGGATAAAGGAGACTGGTATATGAGTTTCCTACGTTCCTACTCCAAGCCCCAAGGTTTCTTTTTTCCGCTCCTGCCTACAACTTAAAGAGTACGCATTACTCACTCTCGACCACTCGCATGTTTATTCCGTCCAAAGGTTCCGAACGAGATGGAGTGGAATTTGTCCGTGCTGAAATAATAAGGTGTAACTGGGTAACCTGTGCGTAACCTTCGCACTTTCACGATATCAGGGAATAAGTATGTTAAGGAAACGATGTGATTGGGTTTTAAATAGAGAATAAGGTGTATACGAAGTACTTTCTTTATACTCGTTTTCTTACAAAAATATAGAAAACATATGAATACAATACAGGCAAGATTGTTTGGTGCCATTATAAATCCCGCTGATAATAATTCTTGAATACTTTCAACACGATACTTTTATTTATTAGAGACACACGTTATCGTTTAAGTCTTTACACACGATGTCTCTTTTAAAGAACGTTAGTCAGTCTTCATACTTCTTAGATTTTATTTAAAATATTTTCCCTACCTATGTTACGTTTATTTGGTTCAGTTATGGATTAACGGGTTTTTAAACCTTTATTTGAAGTTAAATATAAAAAAATGCGTGGAGTCAATATACCTAGAGGGAGCAATCGACATGGAAAAATCGAAACTTTTAAGTCAAATTAATATGGAAATAGTTAAAATTTTAAATAAAAGTAACAGAAGCAGGCGTTATATAGTGGAATGACATTCTAAGTTTTAAAATTAACACAAAGATGGCAATATTCCACAGGTTTATTTTCCGTACAACGCGTTTCGACCGTTAGGTCATTATCAAGTACAATAATTAAAAGTTAAATTTTTAGATTGAGGTTGTAGTTTTCGTTAGAAACCGATGATTCAGCGTTTAAAATTATACCCCATTCATAACTGTAGGTTCAGTATAAATGGAACATATACGTAATGGCAGCTAAAGACCTTTCCGTTATGGTATACATTGTGATTTTTCACGAAATAAATTTTAATCTGTCCCACGTTCCTTGGTAACATCATCATCTCCAAACCCTCGATGTTAAATTGAAATTTGGGACGGATAATTTTTGTTTCCCATATTTCAATACGCTCTTTTCTCTTTTATAACAAATAATTTGGTTGCGACGAGATTTGTCATCTTGTAAGTTTCAGAGTGTTTATGGTAGTAATTTTCAGCATTTTCCTAAATCTCAAGTATAAAAATTTGTCACCTGAAAAAATTCCGGTGTGAAATATTCAAAATCGAATTTTAGGTCAACTCTAAATATTTAAAAGCCTTTTTTATGCACTCTAAAATTTTCAAAATAATGTTCTTTTTAAATGTTGCCAAAGTGAACGATTGAGCGATAATGAGCGACATAAGCTGTCTTGCGTCCTCTGAAGCTTGCTATTCATTTTGGGATCTGAACGATGACTCTTTGAATTACTTCCTTCCAATGCGAATCCTTTTTTTACAATATCATATTTTATACACTGCTGATGGCGAAAAAACTTTTTTAGAACTAAACGTCGAATATTCTATCTCAAAATACCTTAAATCTCTGGTGACGTTAATCCTTTTCCGTATATGCAATTTATTATGTAATAATATTATGTCCCAACTATTTCGTTACCATACAATACATGTGGAATTTGGAATCGAGCTTATAAAATAAAATTTAAAAGCTTGATTCAATTCAACGCAAAATTTAATTAACTCGACGATTATTTAACACTTTTAATTTAATTGTATAACATTGTGTGTGGTATCGAGTATCTGGTTGAATATGGTCAGTTATTTTCATTTACCAGAAGCATATTTTAAAGTACATTTTAAGTTTCATTCTCGTTTTGTTGCAGGTTTTTCATCGGACCCTTTTGGTTAGATATTGATCTACACGTTGCGGTCACTGCTGTTAGTAATTTTTTCATAGACTACAAAATTGGTCTTAACGTAATCTGGATGCAATCCACCGAACCAAGAAGCAGCTACCAGCTCATAAAAAATCGGTGAATATTATATTTTTTCTTTCATTAATTAATATAAATGCCAATAATACTGATTTTCTCAAATCACATACTTATTATAAATACTCTGTTTTACTAGCTGCGATGTATGGGATAATTCTGATTTGCTTTTAAATCCACCAAGGGATATATCTGGATACACTTGATATATTTTATACACAGTTGATGATGATAAAACTATGTTTTGCAACTTAACCGAGAATATCAAAAATAGATTTTAAATCCCTAGTGACATCATTATTTTTTCGAGTATACAAACCGTAGATAAATCTTATTTCGTCCTTCCATTAATTAACTTAATTTTTATAATTACTATTTATAAAAGTTTATGCAAATGTTATAAATAGTGCGTTTAGCCCTTTAAGGTCCAAGGGATATCTTTGTCCCAAATTTTATAAATTCTCACAAAGTTAAATGAGGAGGTGTACGATTGTAAGACTTGGTACCATAGAAGAAAAAACTATCGGCTTCTGGTTTTAAATTCTTTTTGTATATCCTTTAAATATTTTAGTTTCCACGTTGTTGAGAACTTTCACTTGAAATGCCGTTTACGAAGTGGAAATTTGATAGTTTATAACAAATCAATGATATGGTCAGTTATAACAATAGACTTTCGGTTCATCCTTTATGTGTGCCTACCCTGAGGAGTTAGTATGAAAAACTCCGCGTCTGTGCTTTAATTTTCACAAAATTGTTGTTTTTATGTCATGGGACACACATGTCCCTATGCTCCAAGTAAGGGAGCCAGAATTCGTATTATTGCACATCCCAGACTGTATCTCAAAACTATGAGAGATTAAATTTATAAACTCTTCTCGGGATACCGCAAAAAAATCTTAAAATAAAAGTAAAAAATAAGTAAATAGTAAGTAATAAGTAAATAATGTAATAAATAGATAATAATAATAATATCTAATAGAAATAAATAGCATTAGTAATAAGTAAACAGTAAGGAAAGTTTATAATCTTACATATGAGAGAGATTTCGCTATCATATTATGTATGATTTTGGAATATACGCATTATATTACCTAAAGATGTATTTTGCTATTCAATCTAATGGCTGTAATCTTTATGGACCTTAAAGGCTTAAATAGCTGCGAGGACTGGGATAATTCTTATTTATTTTTTAATAACCAATAAGGTACAGATATTTAGTTTCGTAAGAAGCGAGACCTCGAACGTGATATGGGGAAATGAATTGGAGAGTTTCCCGCAGAGTTTAATCCGGCGCATAAATGAGAATAAGTTTTTGCGCCCACTACCCCAACCCCCAGGATTTCGTGAACTTCAGCTCCTCAAAACGTTTAAGGAGAGTGTGGCCCAGTTGCTTTGATGTATGACATATGCGACGTGAAACTTGCTTTGGTATAAAGTTTCGTGGGCACGCCCCCGGCCATAACATCTTGCCTTTGCAGCACAACTTTGATGACATGATGAAAAACTCTTATGAAGTTCCATTGCATTATTTTATTGTGACAGGCCCTTATTATCATCACGATATTAAGTCTCATCTTCACGTACAACGTGTAGCAATTCAAAACATCGAGGATGATTTGATGTGTACTCATCATCATTATAAGTTTAAGAAAAATTAATATTAACATTATTAATATTAAGTTTTCTTGGTTATTTCACAATTACTTATACCACTTATTTTTTACAGAGCGCGACCCGGGTTTCGATGAATTATCACCATCTTAAGGCGCAAATTATAATTTGTTTACATAATTTTTGTTACCTAGTTACATGATGACGCCAATATAGGAGAAAAGGATTGGTGGAGATATTAATTAATAAGAGTACCTACTGTCCTGACTCAATAATTTTTAAAATTTCTAAACATTCATTTTAAAATCGCTCCTATGGCAGTTGCGTATTAAGTGTTTAGCAAAATCACTTTTTTCATCTTTGTTATTGCAATTGTGCATACGTGGGACAGACAGGAAGAAGTTTTGAAATCAGGAAGAAAGAACATTTAAGTGCTTACAAAAATAACAGAGATGAAAAAAGTAATTTTGCTAAATGCTTAATATGCAACTGCCATAGGAGCGATTTTAAAATGAATGTTTTAAAATTTTGCTATGACCGCCGTGATTTGGACTCGGGAGAGCAGTTAGAATTTTCATGGCGACGTATTTCTTCTCATTTACATCCTTTGTAACATATTCTAAGTACCTTATTCACTCGCGGCCATCCCTTGCCCTTCTTCCCTTCCACTTGTCCTACGATTGTTTTCGTCAAGCCATCATGCCTCATAACGTGACCGACAAGTTTCTTCCCTACGAGCTCGCACCACCCAGGGCACGGATGTGTGATGGTCCAACTCGTGGAACGTTAGACAGGACTGTATATTTAAAAAAAAAAAGCAGCATTATAATTATTAATTGTTTCTGTGAATTGCTGATTCGGGTATGACTGAGCAATCTCATTTGCCTGTTTTTAGACGTGAAAATTTTCGCATAGTAGTACCACCTGTTTAGAGTACCTACCTGCGAATAAAATTTGTTTCTTACGAGAATGGGGTGAATAAAACGTAGCTCAATAGTCCTTTGTAATCAATTACATTTTGAGGGAAGGCTTAAAAGCTCGGGGGAGGGGGTTCTGGAAAGCGGAAGGAACTCCCCCGGTGTGCAGGCGTTGGTCATTAATGCGCCATTTCCTCCGGAAGTGTGGTGGCCCTAGTTGACTGATGAGACCTCTCCCTATCAAGTGTCACTAGGGAAGGTGCTCGGAAACGGAGTGGTTGTACCGCATATCGGTTCATTAATGGCAATGAAGACGACGACTAATCTCTTTGCCTAGACATCCATTTACACGGATCGAGCACTGTGGATATCGTGACATAACCTATTGCATAAAGTTAGGTGCAAAGGGAACAGACTGCAGAACCGATAGATTTAAGATATCGTTTTTTCCGCATACAATGAGAGACCACTGTACTCGAGATAGTTCAGCTCTAGGATAGTATTACGCAGCCAAATAGGCTCCATGTGGTGCTTAAGAAGTGAAATGTCAACGCCCCAACCGTTAAACGCAGCTGATAATCATAAAACTTTGTTTTGGTACTTAACCGAGAATATTAAAAATAGACCTTAAATCCCTAGTGACTTCATTATTTTTTCGAGTATACAAACAGTAGGTGAATATCATATTTTGTCCTTCCATTAATGAAACTAATTCTTATAATTACAGTTTATATCAATTTACAATTAATGTTTATATTAATTAATTTTTCTGCTGTACTTTAATTGTTATCCATCGAGATTTGTTAAAAATTGCTGCAATAAACATAGTTCTGGTATTGAACTTATTAGGAATTTTTAATGGGAAAGTCTAACCGATTTGACTCGATAGATACGATAACAAGGATAAGAATATGGAAATAGATTGCAGAACCGACAGATTTAAGATATCGTTTTTTCCGCGTATAATGAGGGACCGTAATTCCTGTGATAGTTAAGCTCTAGTCTAACTTGAGTCGGAATAGGTAAAATAGGCTCTGTATGTGTGATCATAGAGTAAGAATATACTCATTGTATGGTGCAATTCATAGGCAGATTTAGGGGGAGGGGCAAGGGGGCACGTCGACTTAAAAAGTAGACGATTTTTTATACTGTTATCATTATGTTCATATTGTTTTGTGCATTACAGAATCTCAGTTATTTAATCTCATATTAATGCCTGTCATAAATTTCGTTTAGTAATTTTTGTATCTTTTTTTTTATTCTCAATAATGAAAAAATTATTAGCCTTTCAGACCCTTGCTCCCCCCCCCCCCCCCCCAGAGTTCGGCCTGAGTTCGAAAAACGAGCGCGTGTCTGGTTAAGGGTAGGATGAGTGCTGTATGCCTGTTTCGGCATCACCCCGTGCCACACACCCTGGTGGTGGTTGGCTCGGTACCGCGTAGATGAGGATGAATGTGTCATAATTGATTCACTCACTCGTCAATGCACAGCCCTACAGACACTACCGATGATGCAGCCACGGAATGTGGTGTATATAGTCCTTGTGCCGGGTTTAAGCGCACCAAGAAAGAATGATTGTGAAAAACAATTTCTGTTGTATTTGTCGCCCAAGTAAGTATACCTTATTGACTCTTAAGAAAAATAGTTAATTCCTTGCATACTTTTTTCCTTCCTCAAGAGATCCTTGTATTTTACCTAAACCTGCAGTTAATAGTAAACAACTATTTTAATACTAAAAAAAAGCATATTCTAATCATCGCTTTCCGTTGAATTTCTACTGGTACCTTTCGCTAACCATTCATAGACAAATGATACCATGATTGATATTCACTGTAATATTTCCTGCTCTATCCGTCAGTGTGATCTGGATTTCTCATCGTCGGCTTCTGGTCTCGCGTGCATCTATTCTTTTTTCAACAGCGTTTACAACGTTCTATGTCACTAATCCGTTGGGTATGACATTATTTAAATACAAATAAGTCGTCAGATAAATTTTTTGAAGCAAATGAGCTCGCCGCGTTATCCCGGTGAGACTTGATCTGCGTCTGCTCTATTTTAACCTATTTCACTGTTCTGCAAAAAAATAGTTCAGAAAATGCCCGGCTACAATTTAGGGTGTTTCTGGCTAATTTTGGGTCGCTAAATCCGAAAATGACCTCCGTTTTTTTCTATCTCCCTCCATTTTTACGCAACCCCTAGATTGGGGAAAACAACCCCTTATCTAAACATATCGCTTTTCAGGGGACTTTTACTAATGTTATATGTTTCTGATTGAAAAACTGACGTTTTAATGCTATCAGGGTCAAGAGAGAGACAAATTTCACTGGGGTTGAAAAGATTTAGGGGGTGAAAATTAAATAAAAAAAAAACTTTGAAAAACATTAAAATAACTATTTTCCTTCGTTTTTTATGATATATGATATGGTAGCTAATTTAGAAGTTTTTAAGGGATGAATACACTGTTCACCCCCCCTATTAGAAAAAAACGAAGGTCATTTTCGGATTCAGCGACCCAAAATTAGCCAGAAACACCCTAAATTGTAGCCGGGCATTTTTTTAAATATTTTTTTGCAGAATAGTGTTTCCGCCCACCGTAGCCGCATGGCTACACCCTTCTGTTCTGAGTACAATCAGCTCTTGAAGAACCGCACACATTTTGGTTGACATATTGCCACAAATATATTTTGGTTGTGCTCACCTAACCTACTTATTTATTATTGAAGCCGGTGAAAATAAGGCTACTTGCAGAAAGGATAGGATACAAAACCAAATTTCAATGTGGACGCAAATTTTCTGAAAATTATAATTTGGCTTTCCTTGGATGGGGACGTATTTTTTTGTTATCATGCGTAATATGTCTTGTGACCTTGGTGTGCAAGGTGGGATGATAAAAATAATGGCATCGAAAAGGTGATTTTAACATTCTGTCATCCAAAATCATGCTTGCCTTGAAGGTTTTTTTTTTTAATCAAGTTTGATGATGGAAAATTAATCACATACGATTATCAATCCGTTACCGTCAAGTGTAGTTATATGACTACGAGTCTGTTGGAGGAAATAGTTTACCAAAATATTTAGCAGGATTACTTGAGACGACTGTTTAAGCAAGTTGTGTAAGCGACTTCAAATTTGCAAGCAGAAAGTTTAATAGGTGGATGTAGATTAATGAATATGCTTGAAAATTTTACCACTCTTATGTATCTAAAATCAAAATATGTTTTTTCTCTTACGAGGACTATTTTTAAACTTCGCATTTACATTCTACCATGCGTATACCAATATCCACTACTTTTGATGACTTAATTTGCTTTCTAGATAACATACTCAGGACTAATTTCCATTTTCGAAGCACTTAACGCTCCTGTGCATATTTAATTCGCCTTAATGGAAATTTTAGTTGATGCATATACTCTTCAATCAACATTTTTCCATTATAAATGGTGTGTGAAAAGTATGTCAGCATTCCCACTCGCCGTGTAAAAGCTGATCTTAATTAATTCTCTCTCACCATGAAACTGATAAATGTTTAATTCATGCACTCCATTTCATCGATGTGTATCCGTTACGTTGAAATTTTAATTTTAGTACAATTTGAGTTCAGGTGACTATTAGAATGTGTCCTTTCACTTAAATGATAATTTCCTGTTTGGCATTTATGAAAGTCTAATTGAACCCAAGTGCTGTTTCGTATGCATCGTTAAAGGTTTAATTAGTCTTACTATTACTTCATTATTGGCTTCTCTGTCAATTTAATCTCGATTCCCGCTCGTTCTAATGGAGAATTTTGAATTTCATGGAAGACCTTTTGTCGCACGAGTCGTATGTAATTAAATAGTTCGCGTTGATTATTGCTTATTTTCAGTAATCAGGAATTTGACCTCTTATACTCCAATTCCCTCAATAGGTCGTTCATTTTACACGTAATATTTATTGCGCCAGGCAAAGCGGGATGGAAAGTATGCGTTTTTGAGAGTTCTTAAATTTTCCATACAGCAAATTCTTGCTTAAATTTACTTGCACAATGCTTGATTTTATTTAATTTGTTGTATCTGATCCTTGTTATAACTGGGTATAATCTCATTTCCTTACATGCGAATTTGTTCTTTATGTAAAGTGTTTTCCTTGTAAGCATGTTGTAAACCTTACGTTTTCCGCATCATTGTATCGTAGTAAAATCAAGTACGCCACAACACTGAATTTCAAACTTATTTCAAAGTTAACTGCATATGCACCTCAATACTTCTTCAAGTAATGCTCTCATATAAGTTACTTTGCGTGACTTTGCCGAAAACCCATTTCAAACTCTTACTAAATGTAAACTTTTGTCGAGAAACGGTGCCCGCCATTTTGTTACTGCATGGCAAGAATTTATCCAAGGTATTCGTTAAGATTACGGAAATTAAAAGACAAAGTACTATAATAACAGATTATATAGTTTTTTATTCCGTAGGATTCCATCTTTAACTTCACCATCTACTTTATTTAGAAAATTTTCAGGGAAAATTGAAGACGGGCATTCTCAGGGGAATTTGATCATATTTGAGCCTCTGTATCTCAGTAACGGGTATGAATCATGCCAAATCAGGTGCATTTCCTTAGATTTTAATCATTTTCGAGTTAAGACACGAAATTTCAAAGTTCTAACTCATAAAGCCATTTTGTAATTTTGTCCAGCTATTTCCGATTTTCGCTCACTGTGCGCCGGAAGGATTTATTATTATAATCATTATTTTAATGCGACTTCAATTCGGCCTTGGAACTGCTGCTGTCGGAATACAATAATTTTCTCCTGAAGACCGAGGGAAATCAATTAATAACGAAAATAAGGCAAGCAATCGACCATCAATTTTTTCGCGCAATACTTAGTTGCTCAAACTGCATCCTAGTTTTTGATGATTTTATCACGGTTAAAACAAGTATTTTGCAGCCGTTTTTGTTGGTGCTCGAGAGAAACTCCGATAGGAATAACTCCTCAAAAGTATGTGTTTAAGCCACCATTTAGACCTAAACCTGTAGTCCAGTTACTTGACTGAGATGTTGAAAAAAAGGCGTGTTTTCGAGAAAAAGGCTTCTGAGGGCACGAGGAAAGTCGTAGTATCGTGGAGGTGTAAGGTTCCCATAATTCTTTTCGCGCGATCAGAGGTGAAAGAAGCCCGGCTGATTTTATGCAATCAATGGGTATATTTTCTGGCGCAAATAAAGTTTGCTTTCAGCTTTTATCCGATTGAAATCTAACATTCCTACATATTAATATAACTACAGCTTATGGAAAAACATTTAATAAAGTGCCATCACTCCTCCTTATGATGTCTCTACTGATCCTCTCTATGTTCCCTTTTGGCTTGTATTCCTTCATGCAATTACCAAATGCTGATGCACTTCCTGCGTTACTGTTAGTTCTTGGTGCCCCGCGTTGGAAAAAATCTCTATCTGTTTCCTCTCAAGCATTACATCAGGGCAGATGATATTGCTGAAGGTGCACTTCACCATAGGCCTTGATGGTGTTTTAATATTTTTGAACGTCAGCGAAAGGTTGATAGAGGATTTCTTCCGCCAAATGAGGTGATTATAATTTAATAAACTAGTATTCTAATATAATCTCTAAATGCCACCTTAATACGTGCCAAATGTTTTTCATAATATACTCTCTCCTGCTCAAATCACTGATTTCATTAAAGCTACCTTCTCACGCAGCTTCAAAGTTAGGAATATGCGGATATCGCAGGTGGAACAAGTGATCTCACTGTGGTAAACACAGCTGTTTTTCATTTATTTCAGTTTCTTTTATTTTTTTGTTGTTTTTTTTATTTTTATCACATCGAGGCACAAGCACCCACTGACGCCGGAATAGTTTGCTAGGTAATTTCTCAGGACGAGGAGCTAGAAAATGAACGAAATGTAATATTACTCCCATCTTGAGTAGCACGTGCAAAGGTTAAAAAGAACTGGATTTTGGGCAGCAAAACCGTATCGACTCTCTCGTCGTCTAGTCTATTGGTTGAAACATATTGCTATGCTTGCCATTTCCTGGTTTATTCTGAGAAAGCCCGTTAAAGGTATCAAATATGAAGAACTCTTCAGCCAACATTCGCCTGCCGAATAAAGTAGTCGTCAATGGGTCTCCAAGTTGCCATATTTTTCCAGAACTGTCGTGCATTTTAGGTAATCTTTTTCCTGTGATTTGAGGATGCGTTTATATCCACAGTGGGATGCAGGCTGATTCGTAAGCCCTGCAGGAACATGTTCGCAGTTTTGAAGCTGGATTGTACGGTATGAAACCGTCAATAAAATATACTTGATCTTTGCGCAACAAGATGTTGGGCGCGCGTTATTTTTTTTATTTACTCCTCTAATATCATTTTTTTTGCAAATTATAAATCATTGCTGTGCGTGCCTCTTTGGTACTAAATTCCGATTTTGAGTGGACTACTTTGATTATTGCAATTTAGTAAGATTTTAAACAATTCCTAAATTTGTGATAAAATTTTTTAATTAGGTTTAAATAATTAAATTTTATGTTTTTCTCTCAAACAAAATATAATCCTTAAATAAATAATTGCATAAATATCTTTCGTCCAGGGGGGCTATTTAAATATTAATTCATAACATATTCCAGCAATTGCTTCAAAATAACCCGTGGATAGTCCATACCTTAGTTTCATTGCATCATTCACTTTGATAGAGGAAGCGGCACTGCGCTTTGTCTTTGGCATCTCCGAAGACGTCGATCTCCCCAGGGTGGGTTAACTACCGTCGTGACTCCTTAGAATGCCCCTCCTTGCCCTACATTACCCGATCCCTTTGTCGTTTCTGAAGGGTTGGAGCTGAGGGGAGGGTTGGCATCGTATCCGGTGCGGATATCCGGTGTTTCTCCTTCGTTACGCGATACTCGCCTTCACCCCGCGTCCGTTTGATCCGTCATCGCTGCCTAGGGAACTACGGTCAGTCGGCGGTAACAGATCGTCCTCTTCATGTACCACCGGCAGTTGTGGGCTGTTACCCCGTGAATCAACCATTTAAATGCATGAGTACGTAATTTCATTTAGACGTTCAGACTACACTAATTTTAATTAGGCCTCGGTGGCGGCGGGGTTAACTCCTCGCCTACCATACTGAAGGTCGCGGGTTCGAGTCCCGCCTGGATACGTTGCCCCTTCCAGGACATGGGTGTGCGTGATCTTCTGTTGTTAATTGTATTAACTCCCGATGTAAAGGTCTCGTTGTGCTGTTTTCGGGGGTAATTGATATAAATAAATAAATTGCAGTTTAATGTTGAAACAATCAACTTGGTGTAACTAATCACGCTCATTTCCTCCCACGTTAACCATATGGCTAAATCATACCATGCTGAGCATAATGGTCTCTTTCAGAAAACTCGCACTCAATTTTGCTGAAGAACTGTCACAAATTAGTTATTAAATCTTTCAAAATGTAACCCACTTATATGTTTGGTTTTTAAGCTGGTCGAAATGAGCCCACTGATGGAATGAGACGGGTGCGACACGAAAATTCAAAATGGACGCCTACTGGCCTACTAATGCAAGTGTCATTAAAGTAAATAGTAAAAATTTAATTAAATTATTATGGTGAAAAATCTGGCTTCACTGGGTGGTAATTTTATTATAGAAACATCGCATTTCCACCTCGTCAGGCCTGAAACGTTTTCATTCGTTTATAACACTATCATTCAGGTTTTTAAAACAGCATTGGCCTGCATGTCGTTATTAAAATCTTTAATTATTTTAATTCACTACTTTAATCGGAACCGTTAGGAAATTGGAGTGAACGAAATGCTAAATTTGTTTGCATTAAAAATATTAAAACTTTACATCAGAGGGATCACCGTGGCAAATGTTAGAATTTGAGACGTAGGCGATTGATGGAAAGAGATACATGCTGTACCATGAAATTTTCAAAATGAAGGCGTAAGTTTTAAATAGTAACGAATTACAAAAACACCGGTTGATTGATAGCGATGCGTCCTCCGTCCTCTTAAAATTTAAGATATTAAGTGATGATACTTTGGATTTTTCCACATGAATCTTAATTTAAATGGATTCGACATGTTTCACTGCGCTGCACCATCATGAGGACTCAAGGCTGCAGTGCTGGGAAACATCTTGACTCCTTTTAAATATTGATTTATGTGAAAAAGTGAAAAATATCGTTAAATCATATCTTGCGATGAATTTCTACAATGCATTAGCCTCTACCATTCATGTCTCTTCAGATTATTTCGCCTCCAATTCAAAGTTCAATACCGTATTAGCAATAATACTAAACTGTAATAATTTTAATTCACTACCTGTATCGAAATCATAAGTAATTTAATTTTTATGACGAACTTATTGTCAAAAATTGCAAATATTCTGAATAAAACCTTGAATGAGTGCAAGTTCCTCATGATTTTACAGGTCGAAAACTAATAATGTCCCCGAAAATCTGCGATCTGATGTTTGGTAATTTTAGAGAGTGATAAACCGTGAATTAACAAGCGCATGTTACCTAAGTCTTGAGATGGTACAGTGATGGAACAATGCATATTTTCCATTGTGTGTTTGCAACGTAAAAATATAAGGAAACACTGATTATACGTCTGGCTTGATGACTAAATGACAAATTGTAAGTGTAATTCCAGCTACTCCATATGAAATGAAGTGAACAAATGAGAGTGTGAGAATGTGTACCATAAAGGAAAAAGTAAGCCAGAAACAAGTGAAATTTTTAGTTTTATAGTAAGAAATATTCATAATACATAATATTTCAGAGGTTTTATGATCTCTATGTTAATTAGGATTAAGAATCATTAAAAGCAATTGCGTAAACTTTCCTTCGTACAGTGGTCCTACTCAGGCACGCCGACTTACAAAAAATATTAGGGGGGCCAAACCGGGGATCTTTTCCCGGGAAATTTTATAAGTAGTGAATTTCAAGTATTTTATGCATTTTATAAGAGTCATATGATCAAAGTTAGAACCCTGATAACTCTAATCTCGATATCTGGACACTCCAGGGAAAATCGACAAGCCTGACACTTTTTTCCTCACACCCATAATGAATTATTGGGGGGGCTCGGGCCCCCTCAAGCCCCATGGAGTCGGCGCCACTGGTCCCACTAAATTTTGAATTTATATCCCACTCAAGCGTTAGCTTCAAAGTGACGCCATTTTGCTACATGTATATTTAGTCTCCCGTGAACTTTCAACTTACCCACGTCCTGGTTTAAGGTGATTAAAATGTAATTATTTTTAATCCTGGACATGTGGTTGTCCCACATTTTTCTCCTAATGAGATTCTTTTTTTTTTTTTCTTTTTCGTCCCATTAAAATTTCGTGTACGAACTTTTCCATTTTTTTCATCTCTTTTACGAATTCATGGTTGCGTAGGAAATACTTTTTGACGTAATTGCAAGGCTTAAAGTTTTTCATCCCTTCTGGCCTCTTGCACCCGCTCCTCCAATTGAGGTTTCCTGTTGCCTGGGAGCCAACGGCCTCGGAAGCACTATTATTACGTTCCGGTGCCCTATTTGTTTTGAATGCGCGTAAAAATGACACCCACCTCACACTTTCCCTCTTTAAATCTTCGCTATTAAACTACGAGTTGCTGCCTCGCTGTATTCTCTTCGTACCTACCCACTCGGCTTTAATTATGCTCACATTCTCTTCGTAACTTACGACAGACACGTCGAGTATATCCAACTCCCTATTTTCCATCTGTATTTTTTCCCCGACTTCATTTTTCACTAATTGTAAGTTAAATACGCACGGAAGGTATGTCATGTTTTAGTTCAGTTATGCATTCGGTCAGTAACATTGGTGGTTTCCGGTGAAACTTCATTGAATTTGCTGAAAATTTTGAATGAATGACTTTAAATTTGTTCTTCCTCCGACTTTATTGAAACACGGCCATTGTTTCGACTGTTAACGTCATCGTCTGGACAGACTTTTTTGTTTTTCCATAAAATTTATCAATAGACGTCTTGGTCAAGTCTCACCAGTCGATGATTTTCTAGTTACTATGCTTAAAGTGCCGAGGCATTCTTACTGACTTTTGCAGTAGGTTAGGAAAAAATTAGGTCTCAAAAACAATTAAAGGTATATATTTTCAATCTTTAGGAAATCTTTATTATATTTGGTTTCATCTTTTTAATGTATTATTGGACGAATTTATGATAATATGAGTTAATTTTTATAATTTAAAGAAAATAGTTAATGCTAAAATAAAATGAATTTTGACTATGGAATGATAGTTGATCTATCAGCATCTAAGAGTGGTATTGCACGAGGAGTGCTATCGCGCTCCTAGCATTTTTCGCGAGAGATAGGAGGGGCGCGATAGCGCTCTCCGGCACTCTAAGGGTTAAAATTTGCCGTATGACCTCAGCTTGTTGACCTCTATGACTTTAATAGAGAATTTTTCCATCTCTCTGCTCCTTAAGTTGACTTCAAACGTAATTTGTTTTTAAACGCATCAAAGAAAAAACTTCTTACAAGTTTACCTTGGAATCGTCATGAGGTATTTCAAAAATCAGTCAGCCATGTCTTTGATCTAGCCGTGTTATATGGTCTTATGGCCGTTTTATATGTCATCAACTATCTGTTCTTAAATAATTTACGTATTTTAATGCGATATTTTACCCTGAATCCCTATAAAATACAAATTTGGTATTATTATATTTGTATTGTATAGGGATTCAGGTGGAATTTGAGCTAGTTTCACCATGTCAGCGGCAGAGTTACCAGCCACGTACGCAATAGTCTTAAGAATTTAAAGAAATTAAGTCTTACCTGAAAATTCATTTGGCTTGAAATATTTTAAATTCAACTGATTAACTAATTCCTCCTTATGCTGAAATATGTAACGATAACAAGGATAACTTCCAATGCAAATCTCGGAAATAGCCTATTTTACCTATATCAATAGTTATTTTGTGCAATGAAAGAATATTTATCGTTGAATTCATTCATAACTACTTGTAAGCTAACATGTTCGAGTTTAGCACCAGCCTAGACATACTAATTACAATATTAGAAAAATGTTTAACATATATAATATTTTTTGTGATTCTTTACCTTTATTTAGGAGAGTTTCCTAAAAACAATTTTTTCATGCTACAGGTTTGAATTCCATTAATTTCTATTTGATTGCCGTATTGCTGCTAATTAATATGACTTTATAAAGAAATTGTTTGATTTCTAATCGTAATTTATTTCACTACAGCGTGGAGCTATGAATGATATGATAAGGCTTGGTATTGGGTATATAATTCCTGTTCTGATTTCTTTGCATTTATAGAGATCAATTTTGTAAAGAAAAAATTTCAATTCAATCGAGTAAACTTTTTCGGATAATTTTCTTGGACGTGGTGAATAACTTCTTGGAACAAAACCCTTTATTATCATAATAAACGCTTATTACTATTTCATATGAGCCTATTACAACATTTTTCGAACAACTCTTGGCGTAATTAGAGTAAAATTCTTACTGCAAAACTCTTCATGAATTCCTGGATTTCTTGAAGGAATTGTAACCAAAGGGTCCTCTCTTCCTAAATCCACCAACCTCAGTGTACGTGTCTCTCGTTTGCACGTGCGGTGAGAAGGGACAAGCGAAAGCACTCTGTCACGCACTTTGCTCTTTTTTCCTTTGCCATTTCGGTTCCCATTCTCACTCACGAGCCCATTTCTACTTCGCCCTACTACCCTCAGCCCTCCGTCCCATGTGTAAGGGTTCCCCTCTCAATACCGTTGCTTATTGGGGCGAAGTTTTCAAAAGTTGACCGAAAGTCAGAAAACAATTGCTTAATAATTACGTAAGGTTGAGCATAATTACTTACTCTTGAGGTTTGAGGGAAATAAATTCATAACGATTAGAAAGCAATTGATATCCGTTTTTTCGTTCAATTCTGAGTTGCTTCCAAAGCATATTCTGTATATTCCGAATAGATTTATATCTGTTCTGTATATTCTGTATACCGAGGGTGGCGCCCGGGCCCGCCAGCTACCTGGGACAGTCCGCGAGCACCTATGGGAGGAAAGGAACGACCATAAAAGCTATGGTGCCGACTCAGGTATCCAGCGGGCCAGTGCGCCACCCTACGGTATACAGACTATAGTTTTTGAGGCTCTTTTTTCGACTGTAACTATTAGTTCTTAGCTGTTTACGTTGGTTCACGAGAAAAAAATCAACCACCACCAACCGCTGTTATTGCATGGTATTTTATCAAGCATTGGATTGGGAAATAATCATGCATTTTAAATTTTTCGCCGTGCTCGATCGTTCCTTTTTCTTCCTCTATTAAATGTTTAAATAATTAGTTTTAGTCTCATAAACCCTTGCTTTGATTAATTTAGGAACTTTTTTGTATTGTTCATATTTTCGAACTTTTTATTCGCGGTTCGTTTAGCAAATAACTACCGGGATTACTCCATGACTCCCATCAAACAACCTCACCTACGTTTTGAGCTGAAAACCCACGACTTAGAATGACAACTGGATGTAGGGGAATACACACTCAACTGCTTCGGAAATTTTTAGAGTTAGCTATCGAGGCTACTGCAATATTAATACAATAGTTCTAGTATAGACTAATTGTATGTTTTGCGGCTTTAAGGAAAATATCATAAGGATCTAACCAAAGAGTCTTTCTACGTATACATCGAGCCTTCAAAGAGTGTGCCTGAGAACGCTAATTCATAAGCGCTAAACGCTAGAGAAAAGGGACTAGTTCCGTATAAGGACCTTGTATGGATTATGGGACACAAATTCTGCCTCTAACCGTGCCATTCTCTTTGTCCCTTATGTACATCCGCCCTTGATTACCATCATTCGTCATGTCCTCCATGCTAAACCCTCACAAACCGCTACATAGGATCCTGAAATTTGATTATAGTTGCCATCGTGTCGTACATTTCTCTTTGTTACTGTGTTAATTACTCGCATGAATCTATGCATATAAGTTGAGGAGGTACAGAAATGGTCGTGTAGGATTTCGCTTGATAGAGACACGTGATGGTGGTATGGCAGCTGAAAAGAATTCATTTCTACCGGCAAATTCAATTCCGCCATAGCGTCGCGACGGTTTCATATTTCAAGCATCTCAATGCTGCGTTTTTTCTTTCGGCGGGATCCCAGCTGCTTCGTGAGTTATTAGCTTTCACGGGATTTGTCGAATGGCAGTACTGTACGCTCATGTGAATAAAGGTCTTGAATTATTGGCTCAGGCGAGATGCTTTAGGGATTTGCTGAGGAATATGTCCTGAATGTTTGCCTACGGATATTGACCTGAGTATGTCATCTACCTCGGGAAGCGCATTATCCCGGTATGAACTGACACGGCTGTATTTGGGGCACAATTTATTTGCGCGATATGGCACTCACATGCTGGAAGCCTCTCGTGTTTGGAAGCTGTACTTTATTGTTTTATTTTGAGCCCTCTTATATGGCTATATATATACGTCAGATATTTTTGCTTACATCCTCCATTTATATATTTTAATTAACATCTTGAATTACAGCATGAAATGTATTATTTACAATTGCTTACACAAGTTGAAAACATTTTTTTCACTCTATATTATATTTTTTAAATAATGAAAATATTTTATTGAAAATATTTTTATATTATATGTTTTACATTATTTAAAATTGCTTTCACGAGTTGAAAACACTTTTTTACTCCATTCCATTTTTACCAACCTTGCGTTCTCGGACTCTATGACTATGGAATAGGAGTAAATTTCCATATTTTTGTCGGTAATCAGCGAACGTGAAGTATTTTTTGGAAGGTGAAAGCCGAAGAACATCATGTTATGAAAATGTGATTGTCTGTTTTCGTCTGGATTTATTGTGCTGGATTATTAGCTGTATATTTTATTCGCATCTGTCACTTTTAAGAAATTAAAATACTTAGCTATTGAGAGTTTTTTTTAGAGTTTGCTATCTGTCAATTGATGAAGATAATAAAGAATTATGAAGATAAAATGGATCGACCGTGTAAGTAACGAGGTAGTCCTAAGAAGAATGGGAGAAAAGAGAAGTCTTCTTTAAACCTTGAGCAGAAGACGGGACAGCTTAAGTTGGCCACATTATGAGGTATGATGGCTTGATGAAAACAATCGTAGAAGGACAAGTGGAAGGTAAGAGGGGCAAGGGAGGGCCCGGAATGAGTTACATAGGACAGGTTATAAAGGATGTGTAAGAGAAGAAATACGTAGCTATGATAAGGCTAGCGGATAGAAGAGGGAAAAAGAGACCTGCGTCAAACCAATCTTAGGATTGCTGACTCATGATTATGACCTGTTAATTTTGAGTACGGGCGTGAATATGTATTTAGTCGCCAAATCTCCACTTATGGATCTCAGCTGGTGATATGCACAGTAAGAAGCAAAAGTGTTTTAAGTTCATTCACCTTATTAATGTTTGACTTTTTTTCGGTTCGTATTTTCTCTAAATCTTTCAAATGCTAACATAATGAGAACGAAACTGTTAAGTAGGAAAAAATTCCAGTCGGTAGGATCAAATTAAATACGTACACCCTTTTTATAAAGTTATTTTTTCGTAAAACAATTTCAGCTGCACTCGGGAAGTGTTTTTAGTTTCGTTTCTGTCCTAATGATGATTTATTTTTCATATTTCAAACCGTGAAATGTCTGTACATGAATTTCCGTACCCTTGTGTTCGTCTCCGCTGAGGATTGAATGAATACTTGAGGTAAAAAAAAAATTATGCGAGGAAAGGTTGGAATTAGGATTCAACCCGTATGGGCTCTTGCGTCCGCTTTCTCGGTTATGGACTGCGCTCTAGTTCCATCGTCCTTTCCTGTTGCTGGGAAGCCAACGGCCTCGGAAACGCCATTGTTGCGCTCCCGAGGTCCGAGGTTATTTGTTTGGGACGCGCTTTAAAATTCCAACTCCACGCTTTCCCTCTTAATTCTTCATTCGCCACACGAGCGGCTACCTCACTCTACCCCCTTTGAGCTGAGCTCATAATTATTTTATTGTCTCTCCTAGTCTGCGATGCCTCAAGTGTGTTTCTCTTTCAAATCTATCCCTCACCTGGTTCATTTTTGCTCTTTTGTTATTAATTTTTACGGTGTAAGAGATAGCTTCTCCCGGCACCGTATGCAATGAAATATAAGAATATAGGGAGATTAAGAAGAGAATATAGCGTTTGCAAAGGGGGATTTCATGAAGAGGGAGGAGCTTGCGATAGAAATATTATTAACATTTTAACCCTTCCTAACTCAGAGACGCTTCTGAGATAAATTAAATTTCAAGATTCCTCATTTTAAAAAGTGAAAATTTTCCACTAAATCATACCTATTGTGGCACCTACATATTTCACCTTTAAGCTATACAGCAAAGAAGAACACGAAGTTTAACTCTTTCCTGAATAGAGCTGAAAATGTGTAAATTGTTGATGTTACTTAGAAAAAACAATGGGTTATAATGGGTTAAATAAAATGTATGTGGAGTGTCTGACCTGGAGTGAAGCGTTTTGCGATGCGGAAAATTGGAAACTTGGGAAGGCGGACGAGAGAAGAATGGAGGCGTTCGAGATGTGGGTGCTGCAAAGAATGGTGAAGGTGAAGTGGACGGAGAGGCAGTGGCGTAGCCAGAAATTTTTTTCGGGGGGGGGTCCAAAACCAGGGAGGTAATTTTTTAAAAAAACAGGGTACTAAGTATAGGGTTTCCAACTAATTTTAACACTTTTTATAATCGAAAAAAACTTTATTTTAGCTTATAAATATTCGTAAATTCACGATTTTTTAAATATTTTGTTATATTTTCAGGAGCGTAGTAATTGTGTTTCTATTTTTCTGGGGGGTTTTGGACCCCCCGGACCTCTCCCCTGGCTACGCCACTGCGGAGAGGAGGAAAGACGAAGTACTGGACATGGTGGGTGTGGAGAGGCAGCTTCTAGGTGAGATATGAAGGAGACAGAAGTTATGGATGGAGCGAGTGCTGAGCGGGGAGGGGATGTTGAAAACAGTGTTTGAGGGTAGAATATTTGGTAAACGAGGGGGAGGAAGCAAGAAAAGAGGATCTTTACATAGAATGAAAGGGAGCAGGCCTTACTATGAATTGAAGAGGGAAGTTTATGAAGGAAGGGTAGGCTCCCAGAATGCTTCCTAAGAACCCAATGGAAACCTATCTTAATCTGTGGAATAATTAAATGATAATGATCGCAAAATGGGAAATAATAATTCAAGAATATGTATAAGTCGCCGTCACCACGTAATTATTCTTGGTATTTTCCCTTTTTCTCTATCTTGTCTTCGAATTTGTTTAACTGAACATTCATTTTATGGCTCTCAATTTCTGATCAGCAATTATCATTCATAAATTGTGTGAGGTTTCAATCATAATTTAATAACTTATTAGTCCAAATTTCCTGTCTATCTACAAAAGTAAATGGATTCCGCGAAGGTGCTATGCTATATGCAATGCTTATAAAAAATACTTTTTTCTAAATTTTCGAAAATATTGTTTATAAATCCTCCTTGTTTCACATTGCAAAAAACTTTATGGGGTTAAATTGTTTTCTGGGGTTCATTTTAAAAATCTTTCTACTTACAATCTTTGAAATGTGCCAATCGAGAAAAAAATGTATAAATATCATGTGGTGCATGCATTTTGTCGATGAACGCATTCAATATGGGGAGCGAAGTAGTCTATGATTTAGAGCGGTTGGTTGCTGATCTATGGATCTATTGTTCAAACCGCGGGTGACCTTCCGGCATCCCCAAACAAACAAAACTCCTCGCAGTGCGAAGTGGCTCAGGGTACGGAATTAGCTTCCCTATCCTGAATGTGTGAAATATGCATGCCTGTGGTTAAGCTCTTGCACTCGCCTATCCAAACCAAATCAAAGGTTGGCTCACCGAATAAGCGACAAATTTTGTACTACTATGAGTCATCTAGAGACTAATATCAGTTTATCTTCCACATTTTGACTTCGGCTTTGGCATTGAGTTGGTAATAAATCAGAAATATTTACTCTACCGGGCCTACGTTTCATTATTATCAGTAAGCTCATGAAAAAAATATCTATATGCTGGGAAACCCACTTCCGACCACTGATTGACTGACTGGTGTATACAAATGTTTGGGTTGAACGAGACGAGATACGACAAATGTGATAGAATCGACCCCCTCGAAAATCGTCCGAAATGCTAAGAAAAATTGTTGAAACACAATTTTATTTCTAATGCAGCGTTGCCAACTGCCTGCATGCCTTTTCTTTATGGGGGCATTTGGAGGTCAAAAATCGATTTTTCCCAAATTTAATTTTTAGAATGAAGGCCATGTTATACGTCGAGAAACCAATTTTCAGGCCTAATGAAGCGCTTTTTGACAAAATCGTGCAATTTCGATATTTCGTGAATTATTGTCTTATCAACGGAGAGAGATACAGTGGGTGTCATAAGATTCAACAGAAATTGAAAGAACTGCCAGAATGAACCAAAATTCCCGGCATCGGTCGAAGGCCTTTCCCGGGTTTTCCAGTGAGTGGCCGCTAGTATTTTTATTCTCCATTTATACTCCATTCGCAGCCTAGAAAAATTTTTTCTACCTCAAAATTAAGTTAGCAAAGATGCCCTATTTCCTAGACGACAGTCTGCATAGTGCGGCAAGAAGGATATATTTTTACATTATCGAACCGAAATAAATGTCATTTTCGTTTCTGTATTTTACTTCGTTTCACGGTAGGATCTCCTTAATGCACTCATAAGTTATCTTATTTCAGGTGATTTGAGACTTAGCCCGTGTGGTCACAGTGTGTGGAATTTGGAGTGACCTTTCCCATAGAATTTCGAGGTTACTGAGGTAAACCCATTTTAGAGACGAGAAAAATACTCATTTTCTGTATTAGTGCACAAATGAGCTGAACGAATATGAAGTTCTGATGGCATATTTCCATTCTGTGAAATTTTAGAGGTATTGTGTGACTCTATGATAAACTTAATTAGAAACTGTCAGTGGGATGCCAGGAAATACGTTCGGGTGGGGGTCCAAAATTAGGTTGGAAATTTTTTTGAAAAACAGGGTACTATGTAGAGGGTTGGAAACTAATTTTAACACTTTTTGTAATCAAAAAATTTTCATTTGTCGTGGAAAACTTCTGTAAATCCATAATTTTCCAATATTTTGTTTTCTTTTATGAAGGAAAGAAATAGTGTTTTTGTAGTTCGGGGGTGTCCGGACCTCCCCCTCTCTACGTCACTGAAAACGATGTATTTCTCATAAAATGTTTCGGACTATGATTTTTATGGTGTTATTGTTTGAGATCTTGGTGAGATTCATGTATATGATTCAAAGCCTAAATTTATTAAACCATGGCAGCAAAGTGGTTGCTACGACATTAATGTCTAAATCCCAGCATAATAAATACGTTGTCCATACCTACTTTGGAAATCCACCGCTCACTTCCAGCATTAATATGCTCCAAGCTAAGGCTAAAAACTTTAAAGTGGAGTAGGTACATAACGTTTTGTTTCCCAAGTCAAAATCGTTTAAATCGTTGATAGCAATTTTCGTGTTCATTTTCCTCCATCAAATATTCATGTTTTGACAGAGGTGTGCCGCGCCAATGTTGACATTTCTTGTGATGGTCGTATTTGCTTTCTCCTTTTCAACTCACGACATGTTTGTAATTGATTTTATAGTCTCGCTGATTCCCAAAAATTTATTTAACTGAAGAATCAAGTCGTGAACGATGAATTTCAATTTGATTACAAGAATAAATTTTTTTTTATTAAAGCCTCACTGAATAACGAATTTCATTTCCGAGGGAGATTTCTGATCAAAAAATGTCAATTGGAGTCACCGTCAGTCCATCAGGCGTAGCATAAGTCTTCGGCATTACTTTCTAGCTCAGAAATTTTGGTGTTGTTTTGCTGTTGACTTGCTAAAAATTTCATCCATTATATTTCTCGGAAAATCAAGCGTAAAGCTCCAATTTTTCATGGGTATGAATTTGGTGCGTAATCTGATTTCCTTTCCAGTAGCCAGCCTTTTGAGAGCGCAGGTTGTATATATCGTTCTTACTGTATAGTCGCTGATTCGAATAAGCGAAAATTGAATAAACAAAACTGGAAGTCGCGCTAGAAGAAAGGCAAATTCTCTGGGATTTATTGGAAATTCAATCTTTCTGGGTTAACAGATAGCTTCCCCGTACACAATGTGTAATAAACTAATGGAAGATATTTTTCGTATGCATTTTCCTTTTTCTTTCCTGCCTGGACTTTAAGTGGAAATATTTTACATGGCTATCAAGAATGGCTTCTAAATTCCATTTGGTGAGATATACGGAGCTTCAGTCAGAGTTAAATTATTAATTCGTTAATCTTTGTCTAAAAACTGCGTTATATTCAACATTTCGAACCTTTTAGTATGATGCTTCACAATTAGCCGATATATCAGTTCATAGGAAGTTATAGCGGCCGCAAACCTTAGCTCGTAGATTATATCAAATGAGTAGAGACCCTAATCCTTTTCATATACATTTCCATCACTCTATCCTTCTATAATCCACAAACGTCTATTCAATTGTATTGATATTTTGCTGTACTCATAATATATTCTGGGAACTTGATTGTATTAAGACTATCTTTTGGAAAGATGACGTTTATCACGAAAATTTGTTCGTATTAATTATAGCCACAATTTCTACAGTAAAGCCAGAACAACAAAAATTAAAGTTAAATTGGCGCTGTATTTTAAAAGATCGATTCGGTAGGGCCCAAATGTTGAGGGATGAAGATGTTTTTTTTGATGACTTCTTTGATACATAAACTAAACCAATAATTCACCCGCGCTTGCAGCTTTCAGAAAATACTTGTTGCCTACAATACATCATCAGACCCCTAAGTTAAACAGTCCCTATTTTTAACATTTCTAAGATAGTAGCCATTCAACCCCATTCCTATTTATCGTGATATGTGAACGTGTTCTTCGTGCTTTTTACCTCCAAAAGTATCATTCTTTTCTGTTTTGAAGTTCACCTTTATTGACTAATACCAATTCACGGGTAATGGACGTTCTGTCGGGCTCTGCTCCTTTGAGCGGCGCTCTACCCTCAACCACTAATTCCATCCTTTGAGTTGAAACAATGCGTGAGTTAGCATCACGCATATTTAATGCTAATTTGTCAATGGCACTCATGGTTTCGAGATTTTTCTAATCACGTTAGAACAATGATCCACACGAACTTCAATCAGATTTTCATATTGGGTTATTACGTCATTGTTTCCGGCAACATGAAATAAATTTGTTCATAAATAAGTGCAGTTCAGTTTGTATGAGTCATTTTCATAATTATTGCCAGACGGAAGACAAACCAGTGCAAATGAATGACTATAATTTCACATATGTCGTCGGCCTCGGTGGCGGCGTAAAGTCCTCGCTTGATAAACCGATGGCCGCGAATCCCGCCTGGGTTGGTTGTCCCACTTTTAGGGTATGGATGCTCATGTAAATTTAATTGTAATGGAAACTCTGATATAAAAGGCAAGCAGTGCTTTTTTCGGTGGTGTGGCAATAAATAAATAAAAGTAAATAAATATGTGTATAATTTCATATTACGGATTATCTATGGGTATCTATTTAGAGGATAAATTGTTACGAGCGTGTTGCGCCCGCTCCCAGCGGGCTTCCCCCGCTCTTTTCAATGCAGGTCCACAGAGGTATAGGCGCGTTTCTAATTTTAAAATGTAGAAAAAAAGGCAGGGTCATATGTACAAATTTAATTGGAATGTTCATGTGCAAACTGAGGTCAGAGGACCTCTTTAAACACAGCATTGGAAGTAATTACACTATCCTCTGTTAAACGGACGTGATGACTCATACTTACGTATCAACAGGAGACTTGAATGTGGAATCAGCCGCATTTTGATAAAAATTATTTAAAGAATGCGAGATATTGTTGCAAATGAAGAAATGTATCAGTTTGTGCGCCGTTAACGTCAGGAATATTTACAGGTTTTTTTTGTTTATTTTTTGTTTTTTTTTAATTATTTATTAACCAATTTTGGAAACAATAGCAATATTTAGGAAGTACGATATGCCGTCGCATGTTCTCTGATAAATTCTGTGCGTTTTGGTACCTCATTTGTAGAGTTTGGTTGCGTATAAGTTGAGAAAAAGGTATCTATACAGTAGAAATAATATAGAAGATTGTGTCTTTACTTTGGCCTCGGTGGCGGTGGGGTGAAGTCCTCGCCTCCCAAACCCTTGGTCGTAGGTTCGAATCCCGTCTGCGTTGGTGGTCTCTATCCAAGGATGTTTGTTAAATCCTCCGTTGTTAAGGCCTCTATGTGCTGTTTACGGGGAAGTTAAAAAAATAAATAAGAAATAATTGAATAAAACAAATATTATCTGCAAATGCATTGCGAAGTTAATTTTTCTCCGTATTTCCTCTATTCCCTAAATTTCATTTTAGGAAAATATCTCGACCATTTTTGTCATTTTCTTACCGAGTACCTGTGACGTACTTAAGGGATTACCGATGATGTGAGCTCTTGCAGAAGATTTCAGCATGGGACTTCGTGTCACAACATCCTTAAAATGAAGCCGGATACATCAGTATGCTCCTCATGGATATAGTCCCATCGATATATCGGCAAAATCGGCGCGGAAATGATTTTTTTTGCCCTATACGTGCCCAATCCAGGCTTTCTCAGGGGGTGAGGACGCTTTATATATTCTTGCCTGGTACGACTCAGGCTCCGGTCACCTGTCTACGCTCCAAAAGCACAAGCTGTTTGACCCAACAAGTCCTCTGTAGGGAAGGGTGATGTCTCCGTGACTACGAACCTCGACCTGGGTCCCGTAATGTAAAAAAAATCTCTTTGGACCTCGTCCAACCCTGCCATCCTCAGCTACCTTGAAGGAACGTGGGTAGAACTTTGAATCTCTTCCGTAACACGAGAAATTTTGGCTCAGTACGGAGTGCGGGCAGGTTTTTACGCGCTAAAAAGGTATCGACAAATATTTCCTCTGGTTATCAATCTTAAAGTTGGTTGGTCGCTGCGCTCCTCTATAATCTCTAATCAGTTAATCTCTTTTATAAAGAGTGAATTCATTACTGACTAATTCGTACAAAGAGGTCAGGACTCCTAGGTGGGTCCTCTGAAGGATACAACACACCGGGGCCAGCCATTTCACCTCATTACAGATTTTTTTTTAGTTAACTGGCTAAAGCACTCGGTCGGAAATCGGGGAATCCGGGTTCGGATCCCGGTCAAGGCGAATGATTTTTTCTCTTAGGACTTTTCGTACAATAGTTTATCTCTTTTATTAAGTGTGATGTGTTCACTGATTGACTAATTCATTCACTTATTAACGCAAGGCCTTAAATTCTGAACCAACGGCCACTAAATATTCAGGATCCTTAAGTGATATAACGGTGAACCGAAGATGGAGTTTTGCGAAAAAGTGCATTTGGTGCGGGTGTTCTTCCATTAAATTTTAATTTACGAAAAAGTGGAATCTATTCTAGATTCAGGCAAGAACTTTCCATCATATATTGCAAGTGTAATTAATAGCACTACAAAGGAAGGATTTTTTCAATAAAGAATTCCCTAAGTATTTTTTAATTGATTTGAACAGAAAGAAAATTAAACTACCGGTAACGTAGAAATGTGTTTTCCATGTATATTATCAATGAACACTACGAAAGGTTTTTTTTCCCTCCTGAAAAAGTGATTACATTTTCAGAATATGTTCCCCGTGCTATTTATACTTTACTCACTCTCGCACAGACATGCTCTGTCAATTACTCAAATTTTTTCAATTAACCTTCAAAACCTTACGTTGCCATCTCCAAGTTATCAGTTGGCCTTAGTGAACATTTTTCTGTGACTATAATATAATGATGTTTCATATTAAAGAATTCTGTGCTTATATTTTCACATTTTAGGATCAGGCAAATGTTATTAAGTGTCTACATTAACAACCAGGGGCAGTCTGGCCAGGTCGGCTGGTCGGCAATCGCCGAGAGCCCCCACAACGCTCGCATTCATCGTGAAGGGTGTTTATGAAAGGTTTAATAAAAAAAAGGCCCAGATTACATGAAGCAGAGTAATTTTTGGAGTTATGCAATTTCGCGTTCTCATTACTTACTTTGATTACAATTCACTCAGTGTAAAAATATTATATGAAATATAAGTAAAATAAAGGTGTAAAGATGAAGGAGATATTTGAGACCATGATACTTTTTGATAGGGTTTTTCGAAAAGGTTATTTTAGAGTTTTTTTAGATTTTAGCGCAGTTTCCAGGAATAATTTCTCTAATTAGATAATAAAAGCATAATACGTTATTAAATTTTATAAGCTGTGAAATTCTCACTTACAGTAGTATTTTTTTTCTTATGAAATTTCTATTTTTATTAAATTTTATCCTGTTTTTAAGAGCCAGAATAGCGTAAAAATCCATTTCCGGGATACAATTTTCTAAATATTTCTGGGGAGGACCCCGTAAGGAGGGCCTCACCATGTTCCTCAGCCGAGGGCCCCCAATCACACCAGACCGCCCCTGTTAACAACCACAACAAGTAATACATCATTAAAAAATATATATCGAGAAAGAGCTATGAAATCTCTTGATTAATTTTTGGAAATGAAGTCTATGACGCCGCATAAATGAACCAAGAGGAAAATCATATCTAAGGGTCAGGATAAGAGGATATCAGGCGACCCGTCAGCTTCTCCCTTGTGCTGTGATCCTGCCACTGGGTCTCGTATTTTTCTCGCGTCGCGGGGAAGGACATGCAAAAGCACTTGGCTCGCCCTTTTCACACATCCATTTCGGCCGCCTACATCCTCCCCTAACCCGGAATCACCATTTACTTTGCCTCGTGCCATTCAGCCCCCGGCCCCACTGCAAGGGCCACCCTTTCTCAATGGCATTGTCCGAAAAACTTTTGGAGCTGTTTCGTTTCCGCCACCGCCCATGGTGTCAATCTGAAGGTCCATGTGTGGGACTATAATGTAGAAGAATACTTATTATAATGATATAATTAAATCTTAGAGGTAACTAGAAGAAGCAATTAAAATGTGAACTATGTTATCAAATGGCTGGCAATTGTCAGTTTTTCGAGGAAGGTAGTAAATCTTTTTCATCATTTACACACAATATTATCCAAAGCATACTGTTAGGGAACAGCAAGAAAAAAACGAAAAATTTGTAAGATTAGCTGGTAAAAGAATGTACGATGTAAATTTGTTTTTTTATTATATTGATTATAGCTTTTTCAGTGCCTAGACGATTTTAATCACATTTTATGATCTGGATGAAGTCATGACTGTTATCTCAGCATGCACGGAATTGATTGATAAAGAGATCATTTTTACGTTGATTTAAAATCGGGGCAAACGCAATCGTCTTCAAATACTTACTGCAATCGTTAACTTGTAATTCCAAATTTCACGATCAGTACTTTTTAAAGCTTCAATGACTCGTATCCTCATTGTTTTAGTGTAAAAATTTGTGAAGTTGGTGCGGTAAAACTGAATGTCAAAGCATTTATTATGCTTGGTTAAGAGCTGCACCCGTGCATGATTGGCTTCGGTGAGGCATCATAGAATGTTAAACTCAGATATCATAATATCATAGGAGTAATCACAGGCATGTTAAACGCGGGGGCGTGGAAAAAGGGATTTTTCAGTCATGTTGATACTGAGGTGCAATTGATGAATGCATCAACAATTAACAACATTGACGTTCAAAATAATTGATATCATACTATGGTATCTATTTATACGATACTATTCACGTTATTTTATATTGGCTATTTTAATGGTGACGTTTCCTTTGGACTTCAGTTATCATGATGGGATAATTGATTGTTTCAGGCGTGACTTTATTAAATTTACTTAACATAATGAAAATTAAAGAAAACTTTATAATTCCACTGAAAAATATTTTATGTACGACCTAGATTTCGACGTGGCACGTAATCGTCATCCACCAGACGATGACAAATCTAGGAAGTACATTAAATACATTAAATATTTTGTGTGGAATTATAAAGTTTTCTTTACTTTTCATTATATCATGATGGGATCCTAAAAGAAAAATCTAATCATTTTATGGCAGCTGTTTAATCAACATACAGCATAGTGTCGTAATATAATCTATAAGCTTACTAACTAAATCACTAACAGTGAAACACTCGTCATTTATATTTCAGGTGATATTATTAGCAGTTGGAGCCTCCAGCAAAAATAGTAGATGGCGATTATTATTTTGGATATACCGGTGTGAAAACTCTGGTCAGCATATTGTGGAAACTCGCCTCTTATTCACTTCCTTTGAGGTTCGTAACATTTGTACTTTAGTATGTGTGAGATGAAGAGTCGCGGAATTTTCCGACCTGTACTTAATTACTTTTAAAGAAAGTTAATGTCTTTACGGTGGGAACTTTAAGATGATGCAACCTTCGACTGATCGTATTTTGTCTTTTTCTTGCGTAGAATAAATTGTTTGAAAAACACGTTTTCATCCTGAAAAGTTTCGTGCGTGCAGACAGACAGAACAGTACATATATTCAAGGCTCCAATTGAAAAATAATAACTCGGAGAAAATACTGAGATAAAAATTTGAGAGTGGAGAGAAAGTAAATGGTTTCAACCACTCATTGACCGTCAAATACTCGTTGAATTAGGTTTTTCCCCTTTTTATTAGTGCCTATTTTTTCCGTATGTTCACAAAAATTAACTGATGGGCATTAAACGGGCAAACGTTGAACAGATATACAGCCAAGCTTTTGCTACACAGGCAAAAATTTCAATTTGGAATCGGCGTGAAACATTTACTGTGCCACATGATCTCCTTTTCTTAAACTTGTAACCAATATGCTAATAAATATCTTGCATAACTGTACTACCATGTGGAAATTCTCATTCAAACTATTTATTTTCCAAATCATCTTCGAGTGAAAAAGTTTTTGGTTGTGCGAAACAGATTAGGAACATTGAATATTGCTTCTTCCTCTTAATTTACTTGGTCTCAAAGATGCTTTTAGTGATCATTGGCGAAAATTTGACTTGAAATCGTTTTTAATTCGAACGAAGCCATTCTTGAAGTGCTTACAGTCCTCTGTAGCATGTTTAGATAAATTTTTCTCTCTCCAATAGAGTTTGAACAAAATATTTTATTTGAAGCAAAAATGACTTTCATTGTCTCGCATGTATAGCCTTATTATTTTAAGAGTTATTTAAGTTTATCTGCTTTAATACAGACTATTCATTAAGGTATTACGTAATTAAACTTTTTTTGTGATTTTTTTCAAATTGATAAATAGATCAGTGTTGACAAGGGTCTCTTCTATAATCATTGAAAATTTCACAATGATTTTTGATCTGAACAAGTTTTCAACAAATAGTACGGAACGGAATATTTCCGGTTGACGGGAGTGACGCGTTCTCTTAAAGGGAATGAGTCATTCGCGTAATTTCCTTATAAGCGATGATTTAGCCCTAAGGTCGTACCGAAGCGTACTCCTTACGGCCGTAGAACGAGAGCATGGTCCCTAAGGAATGTGGATTACTGCGCGGATATTCCCATCCCATTGCATTGCCCCTTGCAGCCGATGTTTCAGGAATGCGCGAATCAGCCATGCATATCAATAGACTAAAGGGAACAAAGCGATGGATGGATGATTAATGATCGAGTAAATTACTTGTATTCGTCCTGCATCGCACAAGATGTGTTTTCAGGGCTATGTTGGAAAATGGTTTTGTGGACATCGGAATAAATTTTGTGGTCCGAGATTAAATTTTAATCTATCAAGCACGCATGGATAATTAAATGGTAATCCTAGAAGCAGAAAGAGTGTTGGTACAAGGTGTTTTGAGTTTTTCAATTTAGGAGGTCCGTAGATGTGCTTATAATATGAGAATGACGCTCACACTGCGGTTTTTAGCATCGGGTAAGTTTAATAAGAAATGAATGAGCAATATTTCAAGTATTTTTTTTAGAAAAAGTATTGCAGTATGACCTAAATTTATGGTAAAACTTGCAGTTTCTCAATATAAAGTCCAAAAAGAAACTTATATGCATTCTTACTGGAGATAGCTATCATTCCTTAACGTATTAATTTATGATACCTGTTACAAAAATTTCATTAAATCATTCCCGAAGTTTGCAGAGCATTATTTGAAATTTTTTTAAGAAGTCTTTATGATGCAAATTTTATTTATTGATGATATTCACGTATATTTTCATAAAAAAGACGTGAATGTGTCTGGTGATATAATTATAGTAGCTGTGTCGTAGGAGAACGGACTAGTGGATTGGATCGTCCACCCTGGACTTAGCTCCAGTTTGTCATATCGTTGGTTAGTGATTAAATGGCCAATATTATTTTCCAAAAATAGTCTTCCCGCAATATTTACGTCGTTTGATGTCATTATGTAATTACCGTAATACACTACGATGATTGATAGACTTCCACTTGAGAAAGCACTATCTCTCTCAATTACTAGTGGGAGATATTTCACCATTGCTGTTTCATCACTCTACCACACTGACGTCAACTCACAGTCACAGATGAAGGTTTAATGAAAGCACAGAATTCTCTGAAAGAGAACATTAAATGCGGAGAAATGGAACCAAGTTCAATTGGAGAGCCTTGAGGAGTTTGGTCTGAAATAGTTACTCCAAGGAACCACGACGCAGTACCTAACTTTAGCGTACACACTGTTCCGTTGGAGCGTATTGCTTTCAAACGATCCATCATGCCGTGAATTCTGAGACACGAAAATTGTCGATGAACTTGTGTAGCCGGAAATGTTCCGAGTTCCCGGGACTTGTTCACGCTTCTCTCTCCTGAGATGAGAAAGACAGAAAACGGAATTAAACCACTTCGGGCTCTTATTGCGGGAAACCTAATTAGCCAAGATAGAAACTTCGGGGGGAATATTTGATTTGATAGGGATTCTTGCCCCAAAAAGACTTCTAAAAGGGTTTCATCCAAGCCCTCATCGCGAAACTTTAAACGAATTGGCCGTTCGAATATCGTAACTTGAATTATTATTGGATCATTTCTTGCTCTCAATGTCTACGTATTGAATATGTAATATTTTTTATCTTATTCAAAATTTTATTTTTCACAAAATAATTTCTTAGGTATTGGTAATTTATATTATATTTTATAGATTTTCAGCGAAACACATTGTATTTACTTGTATCGATTTAAAAATAAATTATTCAATTAAAATCTTCGCCCATTAATTACGTGCTCTCACGTCACATACTGATTTGCTCTTGCTTTTGATTGATGGAACTTTATCGAAGTCTTTAATTTCTCTCTTCAAGGAAAACTGAGACCGAAGGTCAAATTATGTTACAACGTGTATTTCAGCTTTTGTGGATACCTATTTCATGTTTGTTTAATAGAAGCATTGGCTTTTTATATTTTAGACAGTTATTTTTAACGCTGAACCTCAGAAATAATTTCAACGGTTTTATTTCAAGCTTTTTCTTTTCTCGTTTAACTTAATTGGTGTTCCTGATTCATTGATTGATACATTTTCTTGATTTGACGTTATTCATTCTTACGTTATCCATTGTTTTTTTTTAGATCCACGTTTTCTTTTCGAGACGTTATCCTTCGGCGACCCTTAATTTCCTCTTCGTCACGAAGATCTAGATTCCGTATGTTTTTTAACAGAGTCAGTAAAATGCATTTCAGGATCACGTATGTCTTGTTGAGTGCTTTAAATTCGATATTTCCAAGTTCAAATACGAGAAAGGAGTGGTAAGCCATAAGAATAAAGAAAGAAATTGTATCATTTACCTAGCGTAAATTATATGCGTCAGTGCATCTACCTGAGCTGAACTCCGTCGTATAAAATTTAACTTTCTTTCACGATATTAACCTTCTTATATGTTTTCCTTCAGTTAAGATAAATTTTGCATATGGTCAAGAGTTTTGGAAAAGGTATCTTTGTCTTCCCCTTCTCCTTAGAAGTCTATCTTAACTTTAACTCCTAATAGCTACGTAATATATAGCAGGTGGACTAAGGTGTGCCGGACGAGGGATGTGAATGGTGCTTGGTATGACAGTCGAGGCTTTGAAAAGTGGCAAATATTTGAGGAATTAAGGGGTTTTGTGATGGTTTCTAGCTCCCAGCGTAACGTGAAAGGTAGTGTTTTTGGGCGAAGCTTGGAAAAGTTGGACGGGAACTGTGGTAGGGAATGGGGCCTTTTGTCCCGTTTGTTAGTCGTCAAAGTGTAAGAGGAAATGTTGAGCGAAGGAGAAGTCTGCGGACGACTTCAAGGGAACCGGTAAGCGTAGGCGTGACTTTCTTCTCTTGCAGCTCTGGAATGTGAAAGCTGCTAATTACCAACGGGGGGCCACGTGATAGTGAAAGCTCTGAGGATGGGGGACTAAATTACATGAAGTTACTGTATATCGGAGAATAAAGCATTAACAAAATATTTGAAAAATATTTCTTTTATTTTTTATGATTTTAAACTATATTTTTACTTTCATCCGTCCGTTTCGGCCGTCTATACGGTATAAGCTCTCACCATCGCGCAAATGGATAGTAATTACGCTCAAAACATAAAATATTATTGAAGAAAGATCTGAGGCTTTCCCGGCGTATGATAATGTTTAAGTTGTTTCGCGTTTCCCACCGGGTGAGGTTCTTCATCTCTGCCGACGTTTCTATGACCGTGTCGTCCATCGTCATCAGGGCTCTGATGATCGAAGAGTTGAGAGTGGAGAGCCTTACCAGGAGGGAAACCCGAAACAACTTCAACATCATTAAATATTATTCGTCGTATTGCAAGTGAACTCTGTATCTAACTTCTAAACTCGTCTTTCTCCTTTTATCCTGCGTATACTTTTTAATCCCAATCATTTTCCGTTTTGATGACCTGTAGGATAACGTTTAGCCTTGGAGTCCTCTACATGATTTCTGCAGTCGTATACTCCAGTAAAACCATTTTTCTTCTATGTGTATTGAAATTTGACAAAGAACTACGTCACCTATTGTAGTCATGTCACTATGACGCATAATATTGCTGTACTTTGGTTTTTTATTTTGAAAAGGGGAAATATTGCCATACCATAATTGTTGATGACAAGTATGCTGATGTTTCGCTTTGTTAATTGTCTGAAATAGTTACCACGGGATCGTATTATTTTACTGGGGCTTAAAATAAATAATCTTTTCCTTTTTTGCTCGTGGTGTCTTTTTCTTTGTTCGAGCTTATTATCGTTGTACATTTTGTAGGGGGGAAAAATTCCATATATTTATTGCTCATTATGACCATACTGATTTTTAATTCTATCAATTGCTTGCATTGGTTTCTATGGTACGTCTTCATTTTCCTTGAACTTGAAGTACAAGTCTTTTCCTCTATCTTTGCTCGTAGAGTCGTCGCTTTCTTATTTATTCCATTTTTCGAGTTCTATGTCCTGTTGCAGGTAGTGAGTGTGGTCGGGTAAAGGTGATAAGATACTAATTAAGAGAATAGTGGATGGAAGATGAAGGAAATAAATTTAACCTCAAGCCCGTGCACAGAATTTATCGCTCTATTCCTTGCTATAGTCGTTTAGTTCTTAGTAAGAAGTACGCAAGGGTGGGCATAGACATGATGAGGTGTTGCGAAATGCAAGTTCCATTTTGTGCTTCGTATCTTAGGTCGAGCGCGAAGCTACGACGATATGCTAATATCTCCGCGTAATTTACTGCCTCAGTTGTCTAGGCAGAGTCTGCTCTCTAGTCTCGCTATTCTGGCTCATTTTCATCTTGGTAATAAATTACGTGACGCAACGCTTTTTCCATTGGGACTCCGTCGCTGATAGGTACTCCAGCAGTGAAGGAGTTTTGTACGAGAAACGAAGTTTATTTCATTTTTGCTAAAAATTTCAGAATATGGTCTCCTAACAATCGTTTTTTCATCTACTGAAGGCCGAGAAAAATAGGCTTTCCGTGCTAAAATTTCTCATTAATATGAATACAACATTTTGAAATCAGCATTTTTTTCTAAAGGCAGCCTAACAATTGGAATATGTCATGTATAAGTGATATTATCAATATTTCGTGTACTATAAATTTTAGTTTTGAACCCTTGTGGATGTTATCTATGTTGACTACACAGATTTTAACAAATAATATCTATTTGCAAGTATAATTTGTTTTTGATCGCGTATTCACGAACCTTTTTGCCACCTTGCCTCTCCTTGCCTCTATTTTGCCTCCTTGAGAAAGTTCCCGGTGGCAATATGCGCAGCCAAAACTTCGTTCCTATGAAATTTTGTATTAATTCTTTTAAAAATAATTATTCGCAGATTAGATTCTTGGATGACAAAAAGTAAACTAATAGTCTTCTAAAACATTTTCTTCAAAATATTAATCATTGAAATTTTAATATATTGTGAAGTATTTATTGAAAATGATGTATTTGATGTATACTTTTTCCGGTAGTATTTGACGACTTAAACGCTTTTGACTTCAAATCACATATTTTCGCTCCACTCTCAGATTTATTTGTAATTACTCCGATAGAAGTATGATTAGTAGTAAACCTTTTGTTTTTCCTTGATTTTTTTCATCATGACGCATCTTCAATCCGCTATTTGTCAGAACAACATCGTATACAATTTTTAATGTACATTTTTTCTTCGGACATTCAAGAATCGGCAAAAGAACCAAAACTATTCGTATTTTGATAATGATACGTTTAATCTAGAAATCCATTGATACCCTGCTCTATATTACATTGTGGAGCGCGTTGAAGTATTCATTTTAAGTATTAAAAAACATATTATTAATTGGCCTTCCCTTGATTTTATCCTATATTGATTGTACTTCGCGACTAAGCTTAAAGCCACCGAGTGCGTCCACCGGTTTGCGGATGGTGTGTCAATACAGAGGTTAACTACGAGATAAGCGAGTTCTCTAGTCATTCGACTTGCAGTTGTGTGCAAAAATCGTCAGCTTTCTGAGAGGGTATCAGTCTAAACTTGGGTGGTAGTAGGCACCGATACCTGTGAAGATGCCATGGCTTGACGATTTGAAGTTGCCAACAATTATACCTCTCATCACCCAGGATAGAGAGAAACAGCTCTTCTTCGTATTTATGAAGATGGAGACCATCTTGATCAGTATAGCGGCACTCATTTCACTACGGGCGAGGTAAAATTTATTTTAACGGCTGTAGTGCTACGATATCGAAGGGGGATGGTTACCACCGCGTTATCATCCATAGGAGTCGCAACTACTGCACTCACTTTTATATTATGGCATGATGGAATTCTCTTGAGTAAAATATCCCTGAGAGTCCCCCATTCGTATCCAATTTTTACATAAATATTGCCATAGCATCTTCCTGTAATCAAAATTCCGTAATTTTAGATGGAATGTGCAATTCCACCTTTTTTTAAGATATTTTTATCGTATTTATCATAGGTGATTATAATTGATATTATAGTTTTTTATTGTGAATAATGGATTTAAAAGACTTCGATGAGCAATAAACAAGAGTCAACCACTGTTATCAGTTAAAACCCAACCGAAACCATCATGTGACAAGATGCAGCCAGTATTTTTGCCATAAATCTTCGATAAATACGTAAACATATCATTTTACCATTAAGGTCCTTACACCAACCCAGAATTCACATTTTCACCTGAGGCTCTCATTAAAGACATGGCTTTGAGTTGGCTGGTTTGGGTTGCGCAAGCAAAGGGAGACTCAAGAGGCCTGCTGTGACGTTAGTGGTCTAAAGTAGTCTCCTCATGACTCCTCTGGGGAAATGTTTGATGTTGCAACCAATGTTGTGCCCTGGCAACTCATACCTACTGTTTACATGATCGAAACCGTTGATGAATGCAGGGAAGTACACGTTTTGCTCCACTCCCCCCCCCCCCCCTTTTAGATGCGTGTTGGTCATTCCGTTGATTGCTAAGGGATGCAATCGGCTCCATGTTGTCAGCCATCACAACGTCGCCTGGACGTGAGCCACCACTTGCACTGGCGTGATGCGCTGACAATCAAGGAGCGTTTTGATTCTCTCTCACCCCTTATCGCCGAGGTGTTACGTGGTTTACGCCGTGAAAGGACTCTGGAAGTGGAGGGTTTAATCTGTGAGCTTTTCGGCTCTACCTCGCCCCTTGTCTCCCCAGCCTTTGAACATCGATGAATATTGTCCATGATGGCCAAAATATTTCCAATAGCATTTGCTTATACAATTTGCCTGGGATCGCGCATTCGCGAATCTGCCGTCTTGAGAAAGTTCCCGGTGATTGTAATATTCGCAGCTAAAGCATCATTCTGATGAAATTTTGAACTTTCTTTTTTTTTAATAACTGTTGACAAATTTGATTCATGGATGACTTAATTAAAACCATGTGCTTCTAACGCGTTTTCTGAATATTACTCAGTGAAATTTTAAGTACACTTTTAAGCATTTTTTTTAAAATAGGTTCTAAATATATAGGGAGATGCAATTGCAGTTCTTCGGCATGTCGGTCGGTGTTTTTTCGAAAAGACCACATTTTTTATAAGAAGTAAATTATTGAATACGATCCGTGAAATTATTGATATGTTCAAATATGATTTATGAGAAAATTAAAATTAGTATTCGAAGAGAATTCCAAATATCAAAAACGAAAAACGTGGTGCACATTTAAGATTACATTTGATTTCGCTAAGAGACAAGTATGATGTATTTTCACCAGCATGAAAAACTTTTGTCGTTTTTTTTAGCGTTCTGAACAGGCTATTACACTTACAATGATTGAAGCTCCTCCGCTGGATTTTGGTGGCCATTTTGTAACTGCATATTTAGTTTTTTTATATTCCTGGAAATTACACGAAATTGTTCCAATCCTGGTAAAAGTGTTGAAATATTACATTGCCATTCAGCTCTGATTTATTCTGGAAATTTCAGCGCTACAGCTAATCAGGAATTGGTCGATATTGAGTTGCAAGATTTTGCCCGGAAGGACAAACAAGAAAGAGAGTACAATAAATTGTGTAAGATGGGAAAAATGTTAAATATAATACCTGGGTCCCACTCAACCGTGAAAACCTTAAAACCTTGAATTAGCCGTGAATTTCATCTACCGTGAAAAACCTGGAATTAACCGTGAATTTCATCGTGGAGGTTTTCGGGGTTACTGCCGCGTAGATTCATCTCTACAGACAACAGTTTCGCCGGCATTGCGGCAGGCTTCTTCAGGTAAATGAAGTGGAGATCCGTGGTATTGCCCGTCTCTTATACACCCCGTCGGAGGCCGGTATCTTCTCATTGTCTGGTTCAGGAGGCCTGGGTGGCTTCTCATCTCACGAATCTCCACTTCATTGACCTGAAGAAGCCTGCTGGAATGCCGGCGAAACTATCGTCTGCAGAGATGAATCTACGCGGTAGTAACCCCTAAAACCTCGACGCTGAATCCTCACCACACCGCAAAAGCCTACGCAAGAAAGCCGTAAATTTCGTTATAAAACCTTAAATCTCTCAAACGTGATTGTAGAACAACGATGGACTGATGAAAAGAAAAATCGATCATGTTTCAAGGCCGAGTCACGTGCAGACTCTATCCACAAATATATCTGCGCACGTATATTTGAAGCGCAATTTCTTGTGCCATGACGGCACATTGACCTTAAGTCTGTGATTGGAAAAGAGGTAACCGGTAAAGTTTTCATTAACCCTGGCGAAAAATCAGGCACTTCTTCACTTCCCTGCCACCCTGCTCCCTCCATTTTCCCACTCACAAACTTTAGCCGCCCCTGAATTTTGCTAACGTTAGGTGGCGTCATAAGAAATAGCAATTGGATTGCTGCGTTTGCATTTACGGCGTCTATCGCGTTTTTGAAATGTTTCGTTAACGTGCGTGATTGTTATGTAATCAATATTTCTGCCTAAAATGGATTATCTACAGACATTTTGACGACATTTAGACCGTAAAAACCTGGAAAAAAACGTGAATTTTATCATTTAGATAGGGTGGGAACCCTGTAAATACTTTTTCATAGACTGGAATTAACATGCGCTGTGATGTACTCAATTTCTTTCTTTTTTTTTTGCCGCGTCGTCTCGTCTATCCACTTGAAACACCTCACTCTTCAGTAACGCCACGTTTATCTTTAGATCCCGCGCACCTCAGATAACCTAGATTCGCACCAGTAGCGACCCCAACTCCAATCATTTTCGGTCGAAGAGATTCCATTGTTCCTTCAACACTGTTTACCTTTCGTCCCTGAATTGCAGTCTAGGTTAAGCAAGCATTACTGCCGTGTATGATGGTATGATCAACCAGGAGTTGTGCGTAATGTAAGCAATCAAGCCACTTTAGACTCGTTACCGTGTTAACTCAAGTTCACGAAATGCCCCTTCCCTAATTTTTAGACACGGTTTTTATTCTGTTAGCCAAGTTTAATTTCATGCCCAACTATCTTCTTTCACCCATGGTTAATCGAGGACGGAAAAGACATCCAAATCGATGTAAGCTTACCATATGGAATAGAAAATTTTCATCGATTATCATAGCTACTGGACAATTTTGGTTAGCAAAAGAAAATTATTTAAAAAATTAAAATTAAGAATGCGAAGGAAGAGTGTAAGTAAATAGTACAATTAATCAATTGCACTGTATGGAAAATTTTTCGATTTACACTTAGTGAAGTTTTTCTCATTAAGCATAGAAATCGTATAGAAATATAATTTTTGCAAAATTTGAGCGATATATAAAACGTTTTGTTGCTTTCTCGTAAACGTTCATTATCGAAGAAAATGTGTCTCACCTTTGAAACTATCTGACTTTTTTCCATCCGGAATCAACGTAGCAATTACCCTTTTGCACCATTCCATTATTTTCCGCATTTTTTCACCTACAAATTCTCATCAAAATTCTTAATATTTGCAAACTTGTCTAGCCATATAAACTCGAACAAAAAGTATTCGTTTTCGTGTCTATTTCGTATTCATAGTAGAATTTTATCCATATTAGAGCTTTAAATAAATTAATATTAAAAACAGCTCTACAAATAAGTACCTATCTAGGAAAAGGATGTTTCCCTATTTAAATATAGACTTAAGTTGCCCTTCGTATGTACATTGTAGAAGCCTTGTGGCCCAGTGGGTAGAACATTGGACTGCTGGTCGGAGGCTTTGGGATCAAAACTAGGGTGAAGCGTTCGGAAAGTGAAATACTCGAAGGGCCGGGTAAACTCTTAATTTAAGGTATGCTGAATAATCTCTTTCCCTGAATCCTTTTTTTTTTGGCATTTTAGAAAACAGGTTACTAATTATAAGCTCGCATTATCGTCTTTTTTTATTTTCAGGGAGATTAGAATTGGTATTCTTCGAAATTTTCTTGTGTCTCTAGCATAACTTTTTTTCATCTCAGAAATTATTGAGGCACAGGTTCATTTTCAAAATTGAGGGACAGGCAAAGGTTAAATAGGGATAACTCTATGAATACTGAAAATTTCGCTATGATAAAATAAGTTGTAAAAGTGCCACTCACTTTCACTCGCTAAGGGGCTCTGCCCACTAGCCCCAGAAACCTACTTGTAACTCTGTAACTCTGCTTGTTTTTACAATTTTTGTCTGCCATTTGTTCCTTCGGAAATCGGACGTCTTATTACTTTGTAGCAAATCGCATACCATGTATCACTATATCCTTATTACCAGCTTTTGATCTTTTTCTCATCGACTTGATTATGTAGTCTAGAGTGCATCATTGGCAGTTTCGCGCCGACTTCCGGTCACCGAAGCCATAAGAATCGCTCACTCACAATATAGGACTTACAAAGAGAAACAAAATGTATGAAATAAACCCATAGCATATATAGAAAGGACATACAACATACGATGGTACGCAACAAAATAATACCAATTTGGCAAGCGAATGTATATTTATATTGCCAAACAGTTGGCAATCATTTTTACAATTCATCATTTACTGTTTACTGTGCTTAGTAGATTGAAGGAGTTTAAGGTAACCAACGTATTTAACTTTTTCTTTTATACCCTGCTTATAACAGGGCTGTTTTATCGGAGTCACGCATTTATGGTATTTAGGAATCTTTTGAGTTATCGCCGTGAGCTAGTAGCGGTTATTTCAGCTATAACTTATTATTACGTCCGCAACTTCAGCGCTGCCATCGGTGGATTTGAGTCTCGAATAGTAATCATCGCACAATATACTGATTCGAGAAGGTTTAATGCGTCTTCTTAAGATTCGTATCCGTCGACTATGGTCCTTCTAGCAATTCTGCTGTCCGTTTGGTGAATTTGGAGGTTTCTAAGTTTCCCTTTAATGGACTCCGCCTCTTCCGACTCTTTCGTTAACAAGCTTCCCTGCTCTTTTCCCCCTAGTCACGTGCCCTCTGTCGATTCCAACCCATCCATCTCCCCACTCTCTCTTCTCCTCCGCAAATAGCCCTGGGTCTCCCGATCGCTTCTTCAAGGATTCTCGTCCCCGCAATAAATTCTCATCACATCCTCTCAATTTTGTACATTCCAAGTCCGCGTTATTGAACTGCATGCCTTTCATTTCTTTATTTATGAAGCATTTGGTTAGGAGAGCGAGTTGGTCCGTGCTTCGAAACATTTTTTCCTATTAAATCATAGGGTAGTAGTTTATCATCCCACTCCCGAGACGATCATCTCGCATCCTAGAAATATCTTCTCTCCGAGTGGGAAGTATCTATTAAGTCCGTGTTTCTCCGAGCCATTCTTGGAACATTTAATCTTTTCCCATGAAAACATTCAACATACTTAAGATATCCTATTTTTTTCTGTACATTTGAAAATTTTAAGAGCTAGAGCACCCCTTATTACGTGACGTGCCTCTTGTTAAAGGAAGAAGGGAATCTATGCAGTGAAAAATCAAACAGAGATTAAGCCTTTCTCTGATAGCATTTTCTGTTTCTAGTACACTCTATTTTTAATATTTTATTCCGTTTCGTGATGTTAGGGTTTTTAGTAGGGTTTCCTGCACCTCAGTGATTTTTTCCTATGTTTTGAAGTGTTGGTACGGTATAAATATTAATATTTACTGTCGCTCATGAAATTACTACCATGCAATAACCCTTACAGCAACATTTCTCAAGAATAAAGCCATTTTTTCGAAGAATATACGGTGCGCGTAAGGAATATAATTTTCATAATTATTTTTAGCAATCATTTTTCTCTCACTTTTACCCATATTCGTTGAGGATTCTGAAATAGCCTTCATACCCTTGAATATTTTGGTAGTATTTCCCAGTAATTACGAAAGTACACGGAACTGCTGAGAGGAGCATTTAGTCTGTCGCAGCACAAACTCCAGTATCAAACTGCTTATTTCCATTTATTTTTAACAATACGCTCATGGCAGAGAAATTAATCCGTTACCTTTGCTGTGCTCCCAGATCTGGCCATTAAATGGAGCTCATTTTCAGAGCCACGTGTACGATGTGCCTTTTTTTCCACTTCATTCCCATCGTAATTCTTTATTTATTCCTATTCCCTTACCGCGTATATACTGTCTCTAATACTCGTGTTGACGCAGGCTGCGGGAATAGCCGCCGTTAAATTTAAAATATAAAATAGGATATAAAATGAAATTTATAATTCCGGGACAAGTGTGCCCCTTTGGAACATTAATGATTATAAATATACTATAGTCAAAAATATTACATAAAATGTTAGGGTTTACATGAAACATCGATATCATAGAATGCCACAAAATATAGCAAAAATCAATAGCAAAATCTAATTTTTTTCCAAGTCAAAATTTTGTGTTTGTACGTGAGGCATAGGTAAAACGCCAATATTATTAACGCCGTAAATTAATGCGCCACATTATTTTAGACAGTTTTTGAATAATCGTATTTTTGAACTATTGGAGAAGTGGAAGGAATACGTTCGAATATTTTCAGTTCACATCAGCCAGAGGTAGAGTCTGATAATAATGCTCGTTATATTGCATGTAATCGAAAATATCCTGGTCTCTTTCGTACCTCAAAATTTTAAAAGCTTCGAAATCATAAAGTAAATATTTTTTACAAACAAATATTTGCACTTCTCACTTATTTTCACAACTGGTTTGCCAAAAAAACTATTCATTTATCAGTAAAATCCGAAGATTCAATTGTTATGGAGTGGAAGTCTTCCATATTGATATAAATACTTGCAATTGTCACCGATTATATATTATGGACATTTGCGACTATTGTAGGAGACATTTCCTCTATTATATACCCTATAATATTGGAATATTGTATTTATTTCAATATTTCAATGGTCATTTTTGCCATAAAATTATCTAGTAAATTATGGCATTAATCGGTGCAAGAAGAAAACAGTGGCCTCTACTGCTTCGCACTATATTAGGGTTAATACAGCGGCCTAACATGCCTCAGGTCCTCTGTCTTGCGACCTCGCCTGCCTGCTTTTGGTACCCAAAAATGAGCTGACTCTTAAAATTTGAGGAGGTAACTCCCTGTTTCATTCTCCAGTCACGTATCGGAAGAGAAAGATAAGGACGTTGAAAAAAAATGATCAGCCGCCCTACTCGTGGTCTCACCCTTTTTAAGGCTTTGTCTCGTTGAGGCAGTGAAGGGGCACGAGAGCGCTTCCTTGAGGTACTCAGTGTCATAGGAAACTTTAAGCCTTTGTGTTCCCGCAATTTATTCATTTAGCCTTATGCGGAGGAGATACCTTGGCGATTTTGATGTGCCTCTCACACTAGAGGGACGTGCTGGCTCCTGCTCTGAGGGTGGAGAAGGCTTAGACTCCTTCCTCTTGTGTGTCCCTCTTCAGTTGAGACAACAGCCGCTTTCGAGTTTGGACTAGGTAATAGGAAAGTTATTCTTAGCTAATGAAGCTCTGAGTCCGAGTGTACTCACTAATAAGGAACCTTTTTCTTTCATTCCTACCACAGTTTTAGCTCTCGTCTGAATAACTAAAAGGGTTTTGTATAAAAATTGAATATTTGTAAACTTTTCTCGATGTTCTAGAGTTACGGAACGGTTTTTGTGTAAGAATTGATTGCGGGCAAACTTTTCTCGATATTCCCACCGGGTTAAATACTCCATTTTAGCCGACGTTTCAAGCTCCGTCTCGTGGCTCGTATTTAGGGCTTTTGAAAGGTTTATTCGCTAGAAAATCATCGAATCTTATTTCAAAAATTGAATGTATCTGCGATTGAGTGAGTTATATAGCCATGCTTCCGATTTCACGACATAGTTTTTTATAATCACTCAGTTATTCAACCCGATGGTTGGTTTGGATTGGTGGTTAGTAAGGGTTGAGCTCGCACCAGACTATGCCATAGGCGTGTGAATATCACACCTTCAGCGCACGAGGGCCATTTCCTTTCCCTGGGCCACCTCGCATATCGAAGAATTTGTTTTTGGGGGCGCACGAAGGTTTTACCAGGGATATGAACTTGGGACCCACTGGTCTGCAACCAGGCGCTCTACCACACTCATGTTTCTTATAATACTTCGTTAAAAATGATTTAAAGGCCTAATTGAATTTAGTATACATTAAGAATGCCATATTTATTTCTGTATGAAATATTTCTATTTTGTTTTTCTTTCCTCTTTTTTTCTTTTGCCTTCAACCACAGTATTTGCAACCATCGTTAATGAATGAATATATTTTTGTAGTCCTTTATTATTGTGCTTAAAATTGGTCTTGCGATGGGCAGCTTTCATTTCTTCCTATCTTAACATCTTTTGAGATCTGCTGTGTTATCAAAAATTAGAATTAACCTATACATATGTATATAGTTTACATTTTGTGGCACAATTTATTATTATCTTATCTGCTGTGGTTTAGCCTTTGAAACCCTGGTCATCGAGAAATAAGAATTGATGCTTTATCGGCGAATTATGTGAGTAAGCTTTTCTCGGGATTTCCGGAAGGTTAAATATTCCATTTCTGTCGACGTTTCGAGCTCCGCCGCGGGGATCATCCTCAGGGCTGCTGAATTTCGTTTTATTCTTTATTTTTTTGGCAACGTTTTAAAACGTTTTCCGGGGTCCCTTTCCATGATAAAAATGTTATTGACGAAGCTAATTTACCATAAGTCAAGTAACACATTTTTTATTCTTAAAAGTAATATTTTAAATATTTATTTGGTCATCATCAAAAAGAAGTTTGAATTCATCGGGCTACAATTTTTTAAATACAATTAAACTCGGCGGATTGGCTCAGTAGGTTGTAGAGAATATGTACGAAGACAATTTCATCGTGCTTGAACTTCGTCAGAATGAATGGCACGTATTAATTTTTGATAGTGGCTTTTTCGACAAGGTTCGGAAGAATTTCATATTATTTCGCCAGAGGGCGCAGAATTTACCATCCAATTTTATTGTGAAACCCTCGTTAGGAATGACCGAGATGTTTATGTTGAAGCAGTGCCTCGCCTCAAGAGGGCATATGATCCGAAAAATTAAGGAGGGTGGCGGTAAACATGGACGGTAGGAAATATATAACCAATCTCTTTTCCCTCATAACCCGCTGGGCCACGAATGAGATTATTTTTTCCTGAGAAAATGGAGTAATGAAATGTGGTTCAATCACACGCCTCACTGCGTTTCCTGGGTATCCTGAGCAATCAATAGGGTACGTTGAGGGAGGACCGATTTTTATGAAAAGGGAAAATTGGTTCCGGGGAAAATGAGGGTCCCTTGGGATAGTATATAGTCTCTTCGGATTCGGGGAAAAGAAAGCAATGAATATTCGGATGTGTAGGGTAGAATTTGGTCAAGAGAGCGTGTGCTGTGTTTGAGAGGAGAACAGATGAGGGGCAGTTGGGATGGCAACTGTTGGTATAAAAATTATATGCGCTCTAGTTTGAAAGATAATAATAAAAAAAGAGAAGGAGACCCAGAAAAATTGCATTTTATCATTTGTTTTACCATTGCATCAATATTTTTCTCGCTCAACCTTGCTTTATTTTGAACTTCATATTATTTAACCCGTTATGACCCAAGATGGCTTACAAGTGACATCAAAAACGTAAACATTTTCAGCTCTATTCAGGAAAGATTTTAACTACGTGTTCTCTTGTGCTGTAAAGATTAATCGCGAATTAAGTATCTAGCTGCCACATTAATTATGATTTTATAGAAAATTTTCAAATTTTTTTAAATGAGAAGTCCTAAATATTAATTTCACCCGGAAGCAGCTCTGTGTTAGAAAGGGTTAATAAACGTGTTATTATGGTTTTCATCACGTAATTAACAAAATATTATTCCGTTTTCAAGGGTGTTATGTTTTTCTATGCGGTAATTTTGGTTGCTCATAACTCGGAAGCAAGTCATTAAATTGCAACCTAACTGTCGTCCTATTTAGGTACTTAAATTTACTATAAGTTTTCATTACGTATATTAAACGCAAAAATAGCAGTGATCAATTTTAATGCGGGAAAAACAACTGAAAAGGCGAAGATTTTTATTTTTGGTATTTTTGTCATCCGTATATCCATAGTATCACTAATTATGTCATTGTTCGCAAAAATTTATTAAGCACCAGCTATTTATGATTTCATGGGTAAGGGAGTAGTATTACAACCTAGACAACCGTAGTGAAACCCCTTCAACCTTCGAAAAGTTTCCTTGGATTTGTGTGAGTGCTTGTTAATGGTTCCTGGTTCGGAGGCTGCGGTTGGTCACTGCTGAGATCATTCCGATCCAGAAAACCAACACAGTAATTTTTTTCGTACTTGTAACGCGGTCCCTAACGTCACGACCGTTGGAGACTATTTCTCTGTTGCGATGGGAACTAAATTGAACCTCGCAGCCACTCGGTAACCTAGGCAACCCTTAATTGCCGCTCTCTCGTCCCGACACATTGGAATCCCCTCCAATAATTGCCGAAGGCGGCGGAAGAGGGTAGAGGAGAAAGGGAGATGGAGGCGGCTTCATTTCAGGCAGAATGAGCACTCGCGCACACCCTAGGGTGATACGACTGGTGCCTGCTCAAAGGAGACCCCTTTTCGCCCCTTAGAAGCTTAATCTATGCCACCTCTTCGTTCACTTTTAAATCGGTCTTCAATAATGCCTGCAGCGCTGTTATGAGCACAGATCGATGCATTTATTCCCAGTGTTTGCGATAGAGTATATTCGCCCACTTGAGGAATAGCATTGAAAAGTTATGAAATCGATGTGTTATATAATCTGGAATACAAATATACGGTTCAAAGCCGTATTTATAAATATTACACTGATTTTAGGGGTAACCTGCGTCAATACTTTGAAATGGCCAACGTTTCCTCTCCTATGTCGGAGACCTCATCAGGGCTAATTTCCTCATTAATCCTCAAAAAGAATTCATCAATAATTTGCCCTGGTGAGATCTCCGGAATAAGAGAGGAACACGTCACGAGGAACATTTTAAAGTCTTGACGTGGTTAACCCCCAAAATCCTTCAATATTGACCGCAAAAGATTTAAAACCGCAGTTGTGTTTGGCCAGTTTAAATTTTTATGCTTCAAATGCTAATTTGAGGCCCAAATCTTTGTTTTACTTAAATTATGCGAAACATGATTATGCAAAAAATTCACCATTACGTAGAATGTGTAAGACATATAATAAATATTTTAATGAACTTAATTTGTTTTCAACAAAGAAATGAGTATTGTAAGGCTCTAATATTGTTAATGAACTATGACGACTAAATTTGATGTGATAATTCTAAAAAACTGGGATTGTATTTTGTATTATGTTTATATAATTTCAATCAATTGTGTTTTCCTGTAATTATGTTGTTGGGAATACAAAAAAAAATAATTTTAAAAAATTAGACGTATTTATAGCTTATTTCCCCGGGAAATTTGGATCTCTCTACAGACAGCGCGCTATTGGGCAATTTAGTATACTCATTCAAATGAGTTTCAATAAAATATAAATGATACCTCTTGTAAATTATTGACACGTTAATTTCAGAACGGGCCTAATCCCCTTTATCAATACCAGTCAGTGAGTGGTGCAAAATGGCCTTAGCCGCCGACGCACCCTATAAAATAAACACTACTACTACTCATTCAAATGAGTATACTAAATTGCCCAATAATGAGTGACGGCGCATTAGTGGCTGACTGGAGAATTCTTCATTGTAATTAAATTGTACACGCACACATTGTACTGTCCACTAGTTTTAATTTCATAAACTCTACGACACGTGATTCGACTGGTTGGCAATCATCGTCAGGTATGTGTTTGTATAAATATAAAAGCTTCGGATATAATATTTCCTGTGTAAGTGTTCCTTTTTGTGTTTTTTCACTAAGCGCGAGTGATATACTGTTTTATTATTATGTGTTACACTCATCATCTCCTACGAAATTATGTCCACTTTTTACCCTTATTTCTAGCTTTGTCATCTACCACAGCACCGTTGTACTCGTCCTTTTTTGTTATGTGTACCTTTCCATTTCTTTCCCTTTCTATGAATTAATATTCTTGTATGCGTGCACCAGCAGCGTTTTTGAACTCCGAAAACTCATGTATTGATTTGAATAATGTTAGTACCTGACGATGATTGCGAGTCGAAACACATGCATTAGAGTTTGTGAAGTTAAAATTAAGCGAACAGCATGATATTTTTGTGTTATGTTAATTAGACTCTCACGACAACTCTCTAGAAGAGGTTGACTTCTTCATTCTAATATTCGTGGTGATGGGAATGGGTAAGTGCCGTCATTTCAGTTCCATTCGCGAGGTTGAAGTGGAGAGAGCCGGATGGGTGACACGATGAAGGACGAAAGCAGGGAGCTCAAATTTGGGCATCACCGCCGCTTTACGCCTCGAGGGGATATGATGTGCTGATGGGAGATGCGCCGAGCGTGGTGTGGCGGGCTTAGAACGTATTGAATTGGACCTCATAAGGGATGATTGCCGGCGAAATTATGCACTTGGCGGCGGCGGAAATCGGGAGGCCGTGAGTTTCCAAGTCCTAGATCCAGGAATTCATCGAGAAACCCAATCCCGCTGCTCAGCTCGTATCCCCAATCCTTCCAGCGTCTTTACCTACCTTAACTCGTCTCCCTGCCAACCCTTTACTCACGACGATGTCTTCGCTAAGGGGTGGATCATGAATATTTCATGCGGGATCGTTTGGGCAGACCGCCATCGTCTCAATCCCCTAGGGAAGCCTCCGATGAAGAGAAACGCTCGGTTACATCGTTCCCAATCCTTCATCCTCTATTTCTCCGAAGAGTTACTTGATGGCGAAGGTGCTTGAACCAATATGTGCGTGCAATGCAAGAGACGAAATTAAACGTACTTATGGTTTTATACGAAGGATTATACTTCTCAATGTGAATTACCATTCTATCCAAAATGTAACAAATCCTCCTCTGTCTATATCTTCAACGAAGATAGCATTATTTATTTAGGGTTATTATCAAGTCTATCTTTTAGAATTTTAAGTTTATTATAAGGTTTGTCGAAGATAGGATTCCAAGTACGAATCATCTCAGGACGCAAGATTAACCCCTTCTACAGCGTGGGGCACTGGGGCATCTTATATGTCGGAATGGAATTTGCCGTCTCGTAACTATAGCAGTTAGTTTTCGTCGGCTACTTCTTTTAGTTTACTTCTTTCATGCTTGATGTCATGAAAATAATTGCTATTTACTTGCTCCTTTTGGCCCTTACCGTTGCTAAAATACCTTGATTCTTATCTAGCCTCAATATTGTATGCATAGAAGTTCGTGCACACTATTTCAGTTTTTAATTCGTTAAAGCACTTCAGTATAATTTTATTAGTCACTCCAACCGCGCTATCTTCGGAATTTTCAATAAAAGGAACAACTTACTGGAAGGAATAATGCCTGGAATAATCTTTTTTATTTTTTTACTATTCGCTAAATGTTTTCTTCAATAAAGTAATCAAACTTACTATGGCTAATTATTTTCATTAATAATCGTTTTAATGCATATATTATAAAACCGCAGGAAATAATTTTGATTTCAATTCATTTGTTTTTGAGTAAGGGTATCCGCACATCCCGAGATATAAAGGAAACTAGCAGTGTAAAAAAATCGGAGAAGCATATAAAGTTATTGATTAACCTCTCACGAGTGCGTTTACTTATGAAATAAATGTAACACTAATCAGCTCTTTTAATAACTATATCCGTTTTGAGAAAAACATGTATTTCGTACCAAAACCAAACGGAAAGGTGAAACGTCTTAATTTACACAACACTTCTCCGGATTTGGAATTCCCTTTCAAAAGTAGCCCTCATTGCTAATGTTGCATACATCCTATCTTCCTTTTTGGAATGGGGAATTGCATGAAATTAGACCGAGAAAGGAAGGAAAAAAGCCTATTTTTTCTAAAACACGACTCCAGAATTGACGATTACCCGAAGTGAATGCTTAGATCCATCGTTTCCATCTCTATCCTACCTGGCTCAACCTTGTGGAGGGTCACTTTATCGTAAACGAAAAGAAAAACTGTTATATTCCACCATTTTATTTTCAGTTACAACTAGTTTCAGCGGAACGGCGTCATCTTCAGGTACAAAGACTAAAATCAAAAAAATGTTCGTTTTATAAAATTCAGGTTTTGAGGGGAGAAAGAAGGCTTCTTGCTCTCAACTCAACTCTACATTATATCCTAGAAGTGTCCAATCCCTTCCACATGCCATTTTTCTTCCTTCCTAACCTGAATGATATAATAAGATCATGTTTTCGTTTTTACTCTTCGTACCATAAGATTACGCCGCTGTGCCGAAACTAGTTGTCCCTGAAAAGGAATTGGTGGAACATAACAAAGTTTTTCTTTTCATTTACGATCCATCTTTTCCTTAGAAAATACTGAAAATTAAAATGCCCCATCGGCAACGTGAAGGTACGCGAAGGGATATCTCGATGGTTTTGCGGGGACATTTTTCGCCGAGGCTGTTAACTCTCCTGAGTTATACCTTCATAAACCTCCGAGTAACATGTACAGGCGAGGATAAAACCCTTGGGCTCATCACGCAACGCAATTTGGAAATACACCGCGACCCTCCCCCCTGCCGAATATTTCACATTCTACGGCATTTTCCCCTGCCCCTCACCTCTAGCATGTATATTGGTTCCCCATGTTTTTTCTCCACCCTCCCCCCCTCCCCTGCTACTCGGAATAATTTCGCCAGGAGCGGAGGAATAAAGCCTCCCAAACCGTTTGGTTGTTCGAAAAAATAAATTTGTGAGGAAAAGAGGACCCTCGGGACATAATTAAGTGTAAGAGCTGGGGTGGGAGATTTATGAGGCATTCATGAAGGAGGTGGAAAAATATCCCATGAGAGGGACGAATATCGTCGCAATGACTGAATATTTGGTTTTTAAGTTTATTTTTGCAGTAATAAATAGCAGTATCCATAAATTAAATTTACAACTATGTATATTGAGAACTACTAACTCGAACATATATTATCTATATCTCGAATTCCACGTGTGTAAAAAGAAATTACTCGGGAGGTCTTGTTATGAAGATATTTCACCAGTGGTTTTTGAATTGGTGACATAAAATTTGGCGTCATATTTTTTTCAAATCGTAGTTACCACTACAATATAGCGTACACTATCTCAAGTATAGACAAAATTCATTCAAACTGTCTGCCGATGGAGACTTGAAGACTTTTTTATTTTATCCGGTTTATTTAATTTTCATTCTGTTGTACGTCACCTCCTAATCAATCGTATCCTTGGGTAAAGACGAGAAAATAGTTTTTATTAGTTTTCCATGCTTCAATTGGAATAATGTCAGCTCTATGTAATCTTTCTCTATGTAGGTACCTTACTAAAATACAGTTCTAATTATTTTTCGTTCATTTTTTGTTAGAATACTTTCGATTGGATGTGGACCTTAGAATATCATTCCGTGAGGGAGATGAATTGTAACCGCAAAAGAAATGAGATATTCGTGCGTGATTTTAATGTCACACACGGATAAACGTGTGAGGCATTGCTCCCTGCTGAATAATTTTCTATGAATAGGGTAGTTTCCTTCATCAAAGAAAACGAAAGGCATTGATTGCGATTCGTTACCCACCATTAGTGTATTCATAATACACAAATTATTTGGTTTTTGAAATACCGGTTTAGACGAATGGCAAGGGTCAAATTTTATCCTCATTTGAAAAAGGCCAGATTGGCGCCCATGCGATTCCACTCCGCATGACGTCACAGGGACCTAGTTTCTACACGAGAGGATAGGAGTTATACATCGTCTGAGGTTACCAATGCATGCATGAGGCACAGAGCTCAGGGAAACATGTCTTAATAATCACCTATTAAAACTGGCTAAGTTCGGAAAGTTTTCTTCGTTTGATAAGGTATTAATAAACCTTTTTTAAGCCAAGCGCTACCAACCAGCAGGGTACTCAGCTATCCGCTAGCATCCTGCGACGTATCAGCGCTAAGACTCGCCTCAAGGTCACCTCACCGGGCGGGAGGGGGAACCAGAAATACGACGTACGGAGATATTTCCCGGCATTCATACTTAAGCGTCGCGTTTTCGCGCGCTTGAAAATTTTCACTTTTCATTTAATCGCGAAAATTAGATGTTTTCATTTAAAAATCTAAAAGCGCGAAATACGTACTCCAGGAGTAATAATCTTTCGATTAAAGCAATAAAAAAATAATGGGAAACCACCCTATTATCCCGTGCCGGTAAGCCTAAGAAATATGCCATTGAGGTGTTATTGATTCAATTGACTAATAAGAGAGTCTGAAAGCATACGTATTAATGCGTGCAAAGCGCCTCCAAAGATAGTATTATAGAGGATGCCCCGTCGTTTTTAACTTTGAAAAAGCCTATTTCAGTGCAAAATTTTATGCCGACACGTTTGTGATTGCTCATTTATTTTTCTGCTTTCATGTGGCAATGTAATCAATGTTGCAATGTTGAAGTACTCATCTGTAAAATATAAGTGCGCTATTTGGCATCATAGAGTACTTTTAAAATTTAAACTGAGTGAGTGGCGACATTGATAAATGTTTTAAGTGAAAAGTTTGTATGGCATGCCTATTTCGTGGAACTCATCGCCATCAAGATTCCCATGGTTTTTTTAAACTTTTGATTTCCTCGTTTCAATTTTCCCAGCACAAGGACTTCCTTCACTTAGTTGAGTTATTTTCTACGAAATCCTCAAATAGATAAGATCAAATTCTATTTTAAGCTCAAGTAATCACGTTGGCTTTATATTTTAATTATTATTTTATCCTACTTTTTTGCTATTTTTGTCTTGTTGAACTTAAGGCCCTTGTTGCACAACGAAATCAACTGTTGATCATCAGGGTAGAAATATTATACCTAAATATACTTTCGATTTACCTCAATCACCACGAAAGCTAGTTTCAATAAAGACAAATAGCAGTTGGATAAAATCTTGATTTCTGACAACAATTACTGAATACTGGTACAGGATATATCTAATTTAGTCTGTGGTTATTTGATCGACAATATCAGTTAATTTAAAATTATTCGAAACCTTATTAAACCTCGAAAACTAGTCTGTGATAAAAGATAACACTCTATCGAAATTCTAATCTAAACACTTTTGTCCCTTCGACTATTTGGTCAGCGGCATTTTCTATTTCTAATCTATTTCAGAGCATTAATTAATAATTCTCGGATTTCTCACCGATTAAAACAAAATACTATTTATTGCCAAAGTAACTATTATGGCATCATATTTAAATTACCATTTGTCTTGCATTATTATCATTATTTAAATGATCATATTTCGATACACTTTTCTTGTTCCCTAGAAACCCTGAAATTATTAATTCATACAAAGCGCGGAGAAATGACGAAAATTTTTAGATGTAACTGAACTTATTTCTACGGCGTAGGAATGTTACGGGCTCTGCGACAAGAAATTAAGAGCCAAAAATCGTATGGCACTTCATTTGAGTGGAAGTGCGGTGCGATTGTCCTGAGGACTTCCTCAAAAGCATTTTATAATTGGAATGAATTTAATGAACTAACTTATAACCGGCGGAGAGGTTTTATCTCCGTCAGTTCGTTTTTTTGAGGAGGGAAAAAAATCCGCTTATATTTTACATGGCAGTGGCGATTGGCGATTCGCCTTGGGGATTATTTCTCTATTGGAACTTCCCCAAAAAGTTCTTTAATTAAATACGGATTTTTTTACCCTTCAGGCTTAGGTCTCCTGTCTTTTTTTATTCCACGACACTGGCTATAAAAGTTCGTGAAACAATCAGTCGAAATGGATGATTAAATGGAGACCATCAAATTGTAGGTGTGGGGGAGTAAATGAAAAAGAATTAAGAAAATAAATTACATCCCCTCTAAATGAAACAATGGAGAAAATCCTAATATTACAGTCAATAGCGATAGGATAAAAAATGCCAAAAAGTTTTTTCTTTAGCTCCGATGCTCAAAATAGTGGTGCGTCTCTTACACACGCTTATACGATACTCATAATTGAGAGCACACGAAAAAAATACTAGCTTCATAAAATGAATGTTAGCCTTCATATAAACTCTTTGGTGCAAATCTAAAAATTTGCCGAAAAAAAGCCCTGGTATTCTTCAGTATACTGGGCAAAATAGTCTGGGAGTAAAAGGGTGAGAGCTGTTCTCTTTTCCTAATCAACATTATAATTGTAAACTTTTCTTAGAGCCAATCAGTATCATTGCATTTTGGTATAGTAGTATCTGCTACTTGACTTAAAGAATGATTATTTAAATAGATATTCCTCTCTTTCTATAATTGAAAAACATAATATTCCATACAATCTCACATTTTGATTTGATTGAAGCTTAATCTTATCCCCTTATTGATCTGATTTTAGCCCTGGCAAAATGAGTCTATTCTTTCAGAAGTAGGCATTAATTTATGTTGATCAGCATCTGCAATTATCTGATCCATACTCCAGAAGTTTCCCACAGTGTTTATTTTTAAATAAGATATAATGTAGTTACCGACATATTACTGATTTTTGGAGGTAATAGAATGTGTTTCTGCTAGTTAATGTTACTGACATACTAACATGCTCTAATGGCATTAGCGTCAGCTGCTCAGCAAATTCAGAATCATTACAACATGCTCTCTTTCGATTCCATTCTTTTCTTGAGTCACGTATTTGGCAAAATGCCTTTCCCTGTAATAGTACAATGTCAATATACTTTAACTTCTTTTTGGGAACTGGTATACAAAAAAATAACTGATTCTGAGTAATAACCGGGTAGTTTCAATGGTTTGATATTTGGAGGGAAGACCCACCAAGGCCTCAGGACAGTAGCTTACCTTAGGTTATTGCATATAAATTAAAGGCAAATGTAAAAAGTCAAAAATAATATTTATTGGGAACTAATGCATTCTTTCACAAGAATAATATAAATTAGCAAACAGGTAAGTGCAGTGGTGGATACATATGGGGGGGCCCCCCTTATGGCACAGGCCACATTGCCAAACATTGCAGAAGCATAGTTGTAACTTTTTTATATCATAAGATGGCATTCTCTTGTATGGTGTATAATCACTTTATTTAAAACTTTCTTCAACTTAGCATATGACTTGAGAAATTTTAATTACAGTAAAAGAAAAGGTAGCTCAAGATATCTGTTGAATGTAATTCTTGAACTCTTTCGTAAAAAGGAATAAAAAGAAACAAAATTAGTGTACTTCATTTAAATTGTTTAAGACATTAAAGGAGAAAAACAACTCCGCAAGAAAAACAATAAAGTAATGGGAAATACTTTCAAAAAACATGAGCTATGACTAAAATGGCTATAAAGGATTAATATTGCACACTCCAACATAATTTTTTAGGAATATCAACAAAGGATAAGATATATGAAGAGAGATGATGATTGTATAGATAATTTCATAATTCAAAACTTTCATGAGAGAGAAGACAGAGAAATACAGCTCATCAGTACATTATTTCTCATAGGATAATTACCTAAAAATGTTGCCAAGAGTATTTCAATACCAGGTCAAAATTAAAGAAAGATTCACATGACAACAGCAGAAAAATGCGGTACGTTAATTTTACTAACAGAGCACAATATAGGATAGAAACTTGATAAAAGAAAATTATTAATTCAAAATGTTGTGACTATCTTGGGTTGACTGCCAGTTACAGTAGATTTGCATTGAGTATGATGTGGAAATGTTGAATTTAAATTTCCGTTCAGAAATCCCCCCTCACCACCTTATCCTCTTACCCTTTCCTCCATACCCCTCTTCCCCCTCCCCTCAACCCAGAAATGCTTTGCTGAGTCGCAATGAGCGAGCAGCTCTCTAAAATGCGCTGTGAGCAGTGAGGCAGCTCCACAAAAAGAGTCGTTTATGCCATCACTATAATTAATACACCACTAGTAAAGGATGAATACTGGAACCTGCTGTATCTTTATTAAGAAGAATGCACAAAGAATAGAGAAATGAGTACCATTGGAAGATAATTCTGCCATCTTGAATAATCCGTGAGCATCCTATGACACCACCCCAAATCCAACCACAGTAACCTCTAGATCTTGTTTCTTCCAGTCCTTCCAAACTTCATATCATGCGAATATATTTGCTCCAGTGTCTCCAGTCTCTCAGTATATCTCCAGTGCTGTTTCATATACATATAAACAGCTAGCACCCTTAATATGCATGTAATTATTTATAGGGTACACAAGTGCTGATCTGATACAATGAATACTGTTTGGACTCCACGGGATATTATGTAAACCCATAGTGCCACGGCAGGGGCGGATCCAGGATTTCTTTCTGGGAGGGGCACAAGCAAGGCCGTATCCAGGATTTTGTTCAGGGGGGGGCACAAGGATACTTCGTCATACAAAACGAACGAAATGATAATGGGACCGTATTAAAAATCTAGCATATTTTGAAGGGTCTGGGGGGGGCACGTGCCCCCGTGCCCCCCCCCCTGGATCCGCCTATGTGCCACGGTGCACTTTGTTATGAGCAGCCTAGAACGATTAATAAGTTTCTATCCTCTCATCCCCTTCCCTAATTGAAGTAAATAACTTGATGAGGTTGGGCCACGATTGAACATTTCAATACAATTATTTCTCGCTAAATAAGTTAGAAGAAACTACTTTGTACTTTCCTGACAGCTTCTAATTTACCCTGATCGATTTCAACAACATTTTCAAGGAGGGACCAAGGGAGAACACCCAGACGTCATTTAGATGGTCAAAAAATCCCCTCAATCACAGGTCAATAATACCTATTTCCTTCCCTCCACCACGACTCAATCACGAACTCATCTGGTTGGTCTTCCTTATGGACTGTTACAAATGTCTTATGGACGTCCACGGCATTTTTCATGCAAGCATTTAGAGGAAATACATAAGTGCGACAAGCGAAGGATGGACGTGAGTTAAGTGTAAAAAGAATCATTTTGTATATAAAATTAACCATTCACACATTGCAATCCTTGCATATAATAATGTTGCTTACCGCACATTAACTTTACAAAAAAAAGACATTATTCAGTCTTACACCTACTATACATCGTCCTTATTTAAAAAGGAAAAGATATATCGTTCTTATTTGAGGGGAGATATAATGGCAACACACTATTCTTCAACAGCCAAAATAAAAATTAAACAATGAGGTTCTTGAGAAAGGCATTTCACAACACATAATAACCACGGACTTAGAATATGAGAAGATCTGGAAACCCTCCGTCCAGGCATGGTCATTTAATGAAGCAGTTTCCCGTTTAGGCCGGTAGGGGCGCCACCTATCCCGAAGGGCAAGTTCCCTACGTATCTGTATACGATACTTCAGTAATTATAAACTAATTTATGGCAAAAATGAAGATAAACACATCGACAGTGGTTACTAGTTAACAATTTCACCTGCACTTAACATCTTATAGCGAAACATGCCTAGAAAACGTTCTCATACGTGAGTATTAATCAAATGGAAGGCGTTGGATTTCAGCTTCGTCTGCTTCCATACCTTTGTATTACAATCAGTTGCAGCCATTACGAAAGATTGTCAGCAGTTAAAACCTTATTTAGTGAGGAAAGGTATTTTTAAGGTAATAATTATTTATAACTATCTTGTGGTAAACGCCAACATAAGTTGCCATAGAAGCAACGTACGCACCATTGCCTCTGAGCCCATCGGTATGTTTCCGCGGCCTTATAATATAGAAGTTATTCCTTCCTTTCAAACACTATTTACAAATATAATATCAGAAACGCAAATGGCTTTTTACCAAGGCCGAAGTGAAATACTTCTTATGAAGTGACATATGATTAATGTTTTTACTCTCCTGAGTCTCGATCGAGTGATAAAATAAGGCAGTACACAGCAAACCTAAAAAACAAGGTTCTATCTTAGGGACGTTTTGCGGGTATAGAATACGCATATTTCAGCGTTGAACAGGTTGAATAATTTCCGGAAGTAATATTATTACCGTCTATTATATAACGATGCTTGTCTACTCACCAAAGGAATAATTTGAGATTCAAGTAAGTAAAATATAATCTGAAAGATAAGAACGAAAGAGATTTTGCAAATAATTTCCGAATAAACTACCATGAAAACAGTACAACGGATATAATCCGAGGAATTTGCGGATGTCTGATCAATTGTAGGTACTGGCAAATCTGAAATATTATCCCTCCCAAAAATAAGATAAGTATGCAACAGAAACCACAGGCAATAATAAGCAGTAATTGTACTTTTCATGAGAGTTGCACCATCGATAACAGCTGCATTAAAAGAAATCATTGAAAGAGGTATTAAGATGGAAAACGATTCACATTTTTCCAACATATATAATGTACAAACACATCAACTCTATATTTCCAGAATGATTACACAATTTCTATTGAAACTGAAATTATTTATACAATCAATGCAAAATAATCTCATTAAAAATAAATTTTAAGATTAAAATAGATTCAATTTAGTAAGAGAGAATGATGAGAGCCGTCGTACATCGTGCATTTTCTCAGTGTTACTTCATTCCTCCTCTGTGAATGACATTGACCTCTGGAACAACAGAACCGGTAATTTAAAATATGTATAAATTTTGGAGCTTTGGCACACCAAAAAAAGGAATCGTACAGCTATTTCATCGCTTCTTAGGATCCTTGGGGACTCTTAAAAGCGAAATTCCCTAAGTCTTGTGGCCATAACCAGTGGTGCAACGCGGTACCACACACGTCCACGGCCTTTTCCTTTTTTCAGTAAATCTACAATATATATCCACGAAATATTAATGTAGAACAATAAGGAAATAATAAAGAAAACTAGCATACGAAAATACATTAAAACTAAATCTTAATTAATTACAAAAATCACCATTTCCACTCACCTGTAGCACGCACTCAACGATAAGGAAATGGACTTACCCGCTAATGCTTGCCCTCCAGAACGTGCGGCAGGTAGAGGAAACGACTTCAATAAAAGACCATGGGTTCCCAATGGAGTGGGATAGGGAGTGTCATAGGGCTGGTTCTACCACATTTTAGCGATTTTTGTGGTGTTAGTTCAAATCCACCTAGGAATAAGGCCGCTGCACTTCTTGCGTGACGTCAGCGGTAGGGGTCATAGTCATAATACTATACCAATTTCGAGACGATTTCAGTTGCATCACTTTATTGACCTTTGAGATTATTAATACTTACCTTTTATAAAAGAAAAAGGAAGTTCTTTAGGTTTAAATAATGAATTATTCCTCGCATATCTTTATCATACACTTCTATTTTTTTCGTTAAATCATCTTGAAACTTAAATTGAAGTCAAGTGAAATCGTGAATTATCTGAACAAATAACTATTTGGAATAAACTATGTACAATACCGATAATTATACTATAATTTAATTTAAAAAATACATAATTATATCGGGAATCAAGGTAAGATTCTGCGATTCAGTAAAAACAAAATAGTATTTATATTTACACTGTAGCCATATTTATTTTTTATTTTGCCCAGAAATACAAGAAAAATTTAACAGAACAACATTTTTATCTATCTTTTTCTTTTTTGTGCTGTTATATTCTTCGTATTTACTCCGTCATTGATCCTCTTAGTATAATTATTCAAAAGAATATTGACTGCAGCACCAAGTATACTGTCAATGATTTCAGACACAGTGTGATTTGCAGGACAACAAAACCCAACAAATATATCGTCTGGCAAATTGCTACGTGATACACAAAACAATACATTTCTTTGACATCTTTCTCGAAGAAACAAGTCTTCTTTATCACTCAGCAATTTCTGTGCAGTAACATATTCATATGCTACACATGTTACAACATCCTGACTGGGATAACACAGTCCACCTCTCCTGGAAACAGCTGTTAAGTGATTTCTATCGTCTTTTGCATCCTCATCATCTCCTCTCAGATACAATTTACAATAACCACATTTACGTTTTTTAATGGATTTATATGAGCAGTAACCACTTATGTAGTGAAGTAAAGGCCACACGTCCCCATATAACTCCTGCAAATCAACATCATCCACAACTACATTCAACTCATCCATATATATCACTTTTGAAAGGTCATTTACTTCTGATTCATTTAATATAATATCGTCCTTGGAAACTATAACATCACCAAATTTTTGTGACTTTAATATTAATGACACATAGCTCTGTACCCTCAGTTTACTTTCTGTCTCAAAAATCTGTCTAATTGAGACGTGGTAATTACCACCACTCATCTGACGATACTTCCCAAACCTGCTTTCCAGGTCATCTGTTTGAACCTTGCCGGTCAGAAAGTACTTCCTCTTTTTCTCAGTGAGCCAGTATCCAGCTAGATCCACCAATGCAAGAGTGGTATGCCTAAGAGCTAAATGAGTCTGTTTGCTAAGACCGATAACTCCCTCAGAATTTTCCTTCATTAACCAGTTTGCAAACTGATTTAGAAACTCCAGTATGTGTTCAGAGTTCCTGGTTATTGGTTCTTGAAACCTATTCAACAATCTTTGACCTTTTAACAACGTTTTGGCATTAACTGAATCCCACCATTTTCAGATTATCTCAATGAAATGTGAAGTATCATTCCAGTATTCAATATTATGTTTAGAACCAAATTCCTTGAGAGCAATAGCAGTTGTATGGTCAAAAACATGAAGAGCAAGTTTTACATTCTGCCTTTCTATGGTTGATGGATACAGTGATTTAAGACACAGTTTGTTGGCAAATTTCAATAAATTTGCCTTTTCAAGCAAATGCAGAGATTTCAAACTTTTGAAACATGCCAAACCACCATCTATCTCATTACTAAAATCTGGAAATTGTATAACCTCTTCTTTCTGATTAAGCCAGTTGTTACGTACACATTTCAATAGGTGCACACTGTCAAATAGAAAATATAAAGGCCTACATCCAGCATCTGGAGAAGGGTGCAGGTACTTAATTTTAAGTTCCGGTGGATCACTGAAGTAGGATACAGCTTTCTTATTGATGGCATTATTATCGGATACAATACCTACAACTTCAAACCCTATGCTCCCTAATTTCAATACAATATCTTTAAGGAATTTGAAAAGAGCAGGGGCCTGCATGACTTTAATAGGCAGAATGTGAGCTACATCAGTGTATTGTGTATCCAAACTACGAACCATGAATACATAGGCTGCAGATGCACATTCAGTACTGTCATAGGCCTGACCCACTATGTTTCCCCCTTAGTAATCCATTTGCGATGTTCCGTTAAAAATTACACTTTTAGGTATAGAAACTAGCATTTGGCTGGCCAAACGACATGAAAATTAAGTCTTTGCTTACGAAGGCTATTGACGCCAATGTAAACAGAATTTTGCTATCAAATTCAAGTATCTTTGAGGAAAATTCTGGAATAGAAACGCATAAATAACCTAAGAACTTAACAACTAACTTGTATATAAAATCAACATAAATTGTGCCATCCTGTTCAACCATCTTACTGTGTTGTAATTATCACACGACCGATAGAGTTAAACTTCAAAATATAAGCAATGGGTCATCTCCATCAATGCCGACTCGATATATATTCAGGGAAAAGACATATATTACGTGTCTGGTTATTTCTTGAAACGCGCCAGTTTGCTGCTGTGTTCTCACAAAAAAATTAGTTCATATTCATTTCCGTAACCCAAATATCTTCATATTTCAACTTCAATAACAGCCGGTGCAGCCATATTTATTCATCCGTAAAGGACACTTTAGCCCTATAAAGTGAGCTCCGGTTGGGCACTTTACGGTAAAGTGACGATTCGGCCATTTTTCTTCTAAAGTGGCGTTTATGAAACGGAAAAAGCAGACTTTAGCCCGGCTAAAGTATACTTTAGCCTAAAGTGCCGTCTATGAATCGCACCCTTGATGCTATCGAATTTCGAGACGCTTTTGTGTTGAAGAATAAATTCTCTTTGGATGCAAAGAGCCTTTTTGTAGATAGTTATTTCAGATTTTAATCTTGTTATGTAGTACTTCTAGTCACAACGACAATTTATGAATCGATTATTAATAGTTTTTTTTCTGGAGAGCGGCGAAGTTATATGGTACGTGGATTACACGCAATATTAATGAATAACTTCAGATTGAATAATATTTTTTTAATGCGTGTCAGTATTTTCTCGGAACCCGCTGACTATTTTCTTATTGCCTGAGTAAATTAGGTATCAATTATCCTTTCATTACGGCGGCTAAACCACCGTCGCAGACAGAACCACGACTACTTCCATTCTGCCATGCTCTCTCTGGCGGTAGCACTACAATGAGTGACGTCACACGCCTGCGAACAGGCCTTCTCTCTAGGTGGCTGTGGGCCGATCCACCGCAAGGTGGTAAAGGATAGTAGCACCCCTGACGTCACGTAAAGCGATGGTGCCAAATTGCATGTTCCGGCCTGTATTAGCCATTAGGAGGCCTTAGACCATATAAGAACTAGACCCGCGATTCCCCACCCCTACCCATTAGGGCGGATCGCAAAAATCGATTTTTTTCAAATCCATCTGGCCCAGTGAAAAAAAGTTGTGGGACCGATCAAAAATAAGGCCTGAAAATTTTGAGACCTCTACGTGAACCCCTGACCCTCGCTCAAATGCGATTTAGGGGGGAAGGTCAAAATTCGAAAAATATAAAATTTTATGGTCATTTCCTATAGATTTTTCCGAGTTACTGCCCTTTTAGAGCAAAAATTTCGTGCATTTTGACGTATCTGCCATCGTTTAGCCACAAAATGCCTAATTTGAGTCCGCGCCCGCGAAGAAAATATTACAACGCCCGCGCAGCGTCGCGGATACAAGAGCTGCTAGCCGATCCCGTCCCCTCCCCGCTCGCTTCTCCCCCTCCCATGCCTCGAATGCAGCAAAATTCATCTCGCGTGTGCTGCTAGGAGGGCGTTTATCTTTGATAATATAAATCGGAAGATGGTAGAAGGTAAAAAACGGTGCGTAGTGAGACGACTTGTCCCTTATTTGGAGCCTCGTCGGCGTTAAACAAATCGATGTTAGCAACTTATAGAGAAGTGATGAAATATTTTTAGATCTGCGAACGCAGGAAAGGAGCCTGCGGTCTACGAAGCGGCCTCTCGAGTGGCTATAAAGGTGTGCGAACTATGGTGACGCGCTTCTCTTCCATTGTGAATGTGACTAAATGGATTTAGCGGTACCACAGGAAGTACTATAACTTACGGAAAATTAGAATAGACAAAAATTAGGGTTTTATTGAAGTATAAAGCTCAAACAATTTTAAAGGAACATGTTTAATTATGCGATATTTTTGCGTGTAAGTGCAAGGAGGAGCATAAGTTTCCCCCAATGAAGAAGTAGTTTGAAAGACAAGCTGACGAAAAGAAAGATGATAGCTGCTGGATTGAATCCTAAAGAAACTCGACAACTGAGGAAAAAAGGGAATAATCGGTGATCGATGAGTCAACATCGTCAATTCTTGTACGGGAAAATAGTATCAAAAATTTTCTTCATCAATTCATTCGAAGAAAATGAAATTAGCCGATTTGTATCTCTACTTTCCTCATAAAATAAACATTAAGGACTATAAACTCAAATTGGAACTTCTTCGGGGAAAATGCGTCTGCCAACTGTGATAGAGGAATATGCTAGAACCAAGCAACAGCAATGATCGTTCCCGCAACTTTAGCCGACGCAAAAGTCATAACTTCGTAAGATACATCAAAGCTAGTGTACCAGAATCACTTACGTACACAGAAAAAGATGCTACATACTGACAAATCGCTGTCGAGTTTACAAAATTATCCGAATATTAAGAAAATGTTCATCAGATTTAATACAAGCCTATACTCATCTTCACCAGTGGAAAGACTTATTTTCACTTGCTGGGTTTATCCATTTCCCTGTGAGGGGAGCTCTGTCAGACAAACTTTTTGAAAAACTTGTATTCCTCAAGGGGAATAATTCATTCATAGAGAGCAACATTTGATAATTTTTATTTTGAAAAATCTCAAATGTATATGTGTATGTTAGAATTTTTATGTTTATTTATGTGTTAGAACTTTTTAAAAGATGTCTTAGTTTCCTTACAAGTGTATTTTGTATTTTAAAAAGTATTTAAAATACTATTTTGTATTTTGTATTTCAAATACCGAAGTCCAAAGTATTTGGTATTTTGCATTTCAAATAAATTTTGTGCAGTATTTTGTATTTCAAATACTCCTCGGCCTGTATTTTGCCCAGCCCTGCCTACTGTGGATAAGAAAAGAGAGATTTCATCAAAGGGCTCCATTTTATTGGAACGAAAGACTATACTCTTGTCTAATGAAAAAAGGCAAGAGGACTTATCAATACAAGTTTAGAGGGGAATGTGTGGTGTTAATTGAAGAAACAGGGTCCCACTTTTGGAGGTTTGCTTCGCCCGTCAGAGGATTAGCAAAAGTTATAAAATTATTATTATGCGATTATCGATTCCTTTCGGAGTGAAAAGTAGATACACAAAATTAAAAAAGGAGGCATCATCCCTTTGCTATAAGCATAACTCCAACATCCCTTAAAGATTAAACTCAACTCGGGATTCCCACCGGGTTAATTTTTCCATAATGGCCAACATTTCAATCTCCGACTTGGGGCTCATCATAAGAGATAAATTTTGTTGAATCCCGAAAAGAGTTAACCCACATCATTCGTCGGGAAAGCATTAAATCCGTGTTTCATCCCTTACTGTGGTCTATTTGCTAATTGCACTATGCTGACTTGGATTTGCGACATAAACATTGGGAGGGTAATCTAGGGACCCAATTTGCGTTGCTGCAAGGATGCGTTTGGCAACAAATCCGAGATTTTTTTAATTGCAGGGTTTTAATATCGACGTAAAGGACTACACGCTGATGATATATTGGAGAGAGACTCCGGTTCCTTCGGCTATATCTGACATTAGCGCTGTGGAAATGAAAAATCTATTAGTGAACGTTCAAAATTGAAGTTAAATATTCTTTTTATTATACATGCGGACGAGATATTCGTGAAAGAATTCACCAAAACTTTGTTGACAGCAGCGAAAGACGAGGAATGACACTGATATAAGAAATATAGACTGGAAAGAAGATAATTGAGTAATTCTTTCGTGATTGTTCCTCACCGGACGATGCTGAAACATCAAATATTAGTAAGACCAACGAAAAAAGACGCACTTGGTGTGAATTTTGGTGCATTTTGGGCGTGGAAGAGGCGAGCGGGGAGGGGACGCGAGCGGCCTTCACCCAAAATCCATTTAGACACAGCTGTCGGACAATACCGGAATAGAAGTGTATATCCTAAGTTCCCACACCTTATAGCCGCTCGAGAGGCGTCTTCATAGACCGCAGGCTCCTTTCCTGCGTTCGCAGATCTAAAAATATTTCATCACTTCTCTATAAGTTGCTAACATCGATTTGTTTAACGCCGACGAGGCTCCAAATAAGGGACAAGTCGTCTCACTACGCACCGTTTTTTACCTTCTACCATCTTCCGATTTATATTATCAAAGATAAACGCCCTCCTAGCAGCACACGCGAGATGAATTTTGCTGCATTCGAGGCATGGGAGGGGGAGAAGCGAGCGGGGAGGGGACGGGATCGGCTAGCAGCTCTTGTATCCGCGACGCTGCGCGGGCGTTGTAATATTTTCTTCGCGGGCGCGGACTCAAATTAGGCATTTTGTGGCTAAACGATGGCAGATACGTCAAAATGCACGAAATTTTTGCCCTTTTTGAAATATTGGGCAGTAACTCGGAAAAATCTATAGGAAATGACCATAAAATTTTATATTTTTCGAATTTTGACCTTCCCCCCCTAAATCGCATTTGAGCGAGGGTCAGGGGTTCACGTAGAGGTCTCAAATTTTTCAGGCCTTAATTTTGATCGGTCCCACAACTTTTTTTCATTGGGCCAGATGGATTTGAAAAAAATCGATTTTTGCGATCCGCCCTACTACCCATGTCTCGCCGTGTGGCCAACATCTCCCCTCCGCTCCCTTCCTTCCCCACCCACTTTTAAAGCGGCGCACAGTGGTCTGAGATGCCCTAATCGGCGGACAAAAGTCGATTTTTCGATTGCGTCCAAACTATCCAAAAATGCTAAATATGTGAAGCTAAAACATCATTCTATTGCAAATAGATCTTTATATCTTCCTTTACTGCCCATTTTTCGAATTACAGGAGTGGTTTTTAGCGAAAGTTGTTGGAGTGTAATTTCTCAAATTTTTGACGGCTTTTTAACTTTATAAATACCATGACCAATTGCCATTTTTTGTTTTCTTTTGAGTTTATTTCAGCAAACTCACCTTTTTTATGATCCATAAACCTAATTATTAATGTCTTGAAAGCGTCCGGGGTGTCAGGTTAGCGCGCTATATTATCATATGCAAATATTGTTTTTAATTATACACAGTTAGAGATATAAAAAAACCACGCTCTACCACTGTGTTCTCATGTAATAGGATGCAAAGAAAATACTATCCTTGAAGCAATTTAGAAAGAATTATCTGCCTTTAGTTGCCTTTTTTTAATTTATAAGCCGAAATGGGTTACAGAGACGCCTGGCTATCCTAACGCCATGGCGCGCTATATCTCTCGGCAAGTCGCTTTCGCTGATAAAATCCTCCGTTTAAAGTCTCTCTATCAGACGCAATTGGTTCATTTATTAGCATTATCAGCTACATTTTATCCATGCCTAAACACTACATGATTCAGTGACCATATCAGCAACAATATAGCCTATTTGACACGGCTTGAACTAACAATTCGGCTGCCACTAGGCTTCTCCCAGTGTGCGACAACTCCAGCTATTGTTAAGATTCCTCTAATTGTTCAGTGAAAATTCAATAGTTATTTTCTGTGAACCAGTCTTCGGATATGGCACTCGTGAAAGAATATTTTTTTCAATTTACGAGAGAAGTGGGCCGTGAAGGACAGCGTTCGTTACAAGCATCTATATGAGTACATTTTAAGGTAGGTGGAAGTGATTTAATTCCGAGGTGCAACGTACTAAGTGGATTCATTAACCCATAGCTTGCGTATCATATCATTTTTGTGTCTTATTCTAAGGTCACAAGGAAGGTCGGACGTGAAATATGTCAGGAAGCTAAGAATTCAAAACTGGCTGTTTTCTTTCATTACTCGGGCGACACTGAGATGGGAAAAGAGCCGTAGAACAATAAATGTGTTTTTGCTGACGTCATGGTTGGGACGCTCATCGTCGTAGCGCATGGCTACGAATGGGGATTCACTGTATCACTGCGGTATTTTGACCATTTTCTTCGCGATTTTTCAATTAAAAGTACTAATATTTATTGCGTTATGTACGAGAAGTATTCTCTCAGCCATGGTTGGATTGGTGAACTTACAATTAATGAACAGTGGCATTTTTCGGCATTGGCAGCGTCGAAAAAATATTGTGGCAGTAAAATGAAGACAAAGCCCTTTGTAAACTTCCGCAGATTTTTTTCTTATCTCGTTAGCGATCTAGCATCATTTGGAACATCGTTATAAAAACATGGATTCTTGCACAAAAGTTGTGAACGGGGGGAATTTTAGAGAGGAAAAGGGTCATGGTGTAAAGAATTTGCCGGTCGTCCACGAAGTAACGCGGCAACGCCTTCGCATATAGTAATTTTTAAACGGTCAATTATGCGATGCAAATTGAACTGCACGCTAGCGCTACTAAAAAGGGATGTCAACAAATCAGCATTCATATTATTTAGGTAAGTAATTTAGTTATTTCATAAATGCATAATTTTTTACTTAGCAGACAGTTCTCGTGTTATATATATTTTGAGATGGTGGAAAAAGGTCTAGCGCCGGCTTTGCAAGTGACACCTACGATTTACGTACGCTACGGAAAATTCTGGGAATAAATAATACTTATTAACATATTTATAATTAGAAAGAAAGAGAGGATTGGATTAAAATAATTTTAAAAATAAATTTGCTTTATAAAAATCAATTATATTTAATATATTGAATAATTCTTATTAAATATGTTCACGTAATGTTGTGCGTATGTACTTACAGAGTTTTCAATTAAATCTTTTTAAACAATTTACGACATAATTTAATTTTTTATATTCTTGTCACAATACGTAAGAAAAGAGGATGCGGATTCAAAGATCATCTAAGAAGTGAATCTCATGTCATTAAAAAATCCAGAAGCGATTACTCTGTCAAATGTGTGAAATGTAACGGATAATTTTCTATTTTTCACGGCATTATGATATTTCGAAGCACTTGGAGACGCAAGAGCATAAAAGATATTAAAATACTGCTGCATCTTCCTCCTAAACACAGAAATTTTTAGTAAAAACAATTTATGGAGACGAAGAAAAGAAACTAGCATGAGCAGAAGGATGTCTTTCCATGCTATTTTTCATAGTCATTCCTTCAGATCTAAGGCCTGTACATCACAAGTTATCAAATCGGTCTTGTAGCGCACATGATACATAACGCCGTTCAAACAGCTGCTGTTTTGTTGCCCGCAGATGTGGAAAATATTGTCATTAAAATATATTTCTATTTCTACATTACACTGTGCGTCTTCAAATTCTGAAAGAATTTTGTAAAACTGCGGAAGTCGCATGCATAAGAAAATACTTGGTTACTGTAAAACGCGCTAGTTACCTCTTTCGTCAGCTGTAGATAGAATTTTTAAATTATACCACACCATGAATTCCTACTTTCTATATCAGGCTTAATGTCCTAGAATTGTAGAAGAGAGTTTGGAAAAAGAATCCTCAAATTATCTAGAGTTTTAAAAAAATCAATCACCTTTTTTAAAAATGCTATTGAAGTTATTGAGGGTGAAAAAATTTTGGTAATCGAAGTAGCGAATGAAGTTTAAAATATCTTAATCAAAAGCGGTCAGAAAGTCAAAGCGGTCGACTAAAATCTCTATGACCTTTGACCCCCATTATGACTTTCGGAGGTCAAAATAAATTGTTGTACGGATGAATGGACTGCGTAACCGACTTTGGCACCCTTCAAAACCTATGGTTTGACACGTTGGTTGTCATGATGGCCAGACATTTAACTCTATGACCTTAGACCCCCATTGAGACCTCGGTGGTCAAAAAATCAACAATACGGATCTATTAACTGAAAAGTCGACTTTGGCACCCTTCAAAACATATGGTTCGAAACCTGGGTGTCACGATGGCCGGACGTTTACCTCTATGGCCTTTGACCTCCATATTAACCTTGGAGGTCAATTAGTGAATAATTGCACGGGTATTTGGACAATACCAATGACATGGGTGCCCTATAAAATCCATGGATCGACACCTTTGTTGGTATGCTATTCTTTTTGCCACCCTTATGACCTTGACGGTGACCTTACTGGGTCAACGGTTGAATTTTCGTAAATGAAAGTGTTTTTCTCGGGTTTCTTGTGTCCGGAAACCCAAGAATTGACATTTTGGTCAATGAAATTCAGACATTTTTCAATCTCAATTTTTTACATTAAAACCACATAAGGCAAATTGAAATTTTTGGTTTGGACCCACATTGTGAGGTCAAAAGGTCAAAATTGTAAAATTGTGCTTAAATTCAACAAAACTTAGGACCTTTCCCCATAAGTGTGCCAATTTTCATGAATATTGCTCGATGCAAAGTTACTAAAATTACGGGTTAAAAATGACAGACGACCGTTGGGACAGTCTTAATATTAATTTTCTAGGAATGTCACCGTTAGGTTAATCTACTAGTAATAAGTAATATTTCTAAAATAATTTTTTCTTTTTACGGACCCCTCCCTTCATCCTTTGTGAGATATCGTGGGATTTTGCTCCACGCCTTCTTTCTAATCTCACGTAGGATTTTTCAAAATGCGTATTTTCAGTGAAAATACGTTAATCTAGGCTTCATTGTGTTGGGTTTATAAATAAAACGATTTGTTTAATTATTTTTATTGAAGATTACCGAGATCGCAATAAACTGGTTTTTGCGGAAAAAATTACGTGATACTTGCCAGAACCCCTTCTTTTTACCTAGAGGGGGTGAAGCCATTGTCTAGGGGGAGGAAAGCCATGGTCTAGGGGGGGAAGCCATGATCTAGGAGGGGGGGGCAAGCCATGTTGTGACATTTTAGCATGGAAAAGATGAATGAAACCAACATTATAAGTACATTATAACAGCGCTTTATAAGATTATTTCCTTGAAAAAATAGTTTTATTTCAGTTACATAACTTATACTAATACATGTCATTTTTCGTTGGTTTGAAGAAAATTTGTTGAATACTTTCGTTTCAATTCAGTACTGATTTTGCTTAAAGACTTTTGCGATTTTTGCTTCTAGGGGGACAGCTGCTCCCCCTGCCCTTCGCTGGGTACGCCCATGTTTACATATGACATTCTTAATCAATTTATTTAATACGATCGCTTCTCGCTTTATCTTGATTTATTTAGCTTTTTGCGCACAGTCAAGGCTTTAAAATGCCTTAGTTTATCGTAAAAATATATTTATTAAGTGTATAATCATTTTGCGAGCCCAATATCGTCACTTTTCAGCGACTTTGCAGCGGATGAGCGTTAAAATATCTCAAGCGCGCATACGGAATAGTCTGCAGTCCCAACCGTGACGTCACGCTCCCTCATCCCACTCACTTCCCCGCCGCGGCGCGCCGTGCGATGTTGGCCACAGCGTTCCGCTCGAATGGCAGGTCTACTTACTTAAATGGTCTGAGGCCATATCCCATAGCTGAGCTCATTACTGAGCACCTGAGTAGTTCAAAGAAGACATAGATGACGCATTCACTTGTTTTCGTTGTAACTTTTATTCTTTTTCATATGTCTTTCTTAGGGTCCTTTTAGTAACTTTTAAGATGTCTCTTATTATTTTGGTTTGGTCGCTGGGAAGAACTGGGCTACAGATTTGAAATTTGCCTTGATTTTGTTATTGTCTCGATAGCACCATAATAGGAGAACAATGCTTTCGCTCATTGATAGCGTAAGAGCTGGATTATCCTCTACTAGTGAACTGAAGAGGGCTGTTGTTACCAAAAGATCGTTCACCCTTAAAATAGTGAAAGACTGGAAGCTTAGAGATGTTCACTACGCGGCAGTTAACTGCATGGACATAGACCCAAAGGAACACAGATAGTAAGAACGCTTGTTTTATTGTTTATGCAGTTGTTGAAATTTGATTGTCTTGATTTCTTAAACGTTGATCGTTATTTTTCCTTCGGGAGTGTGTCCAAAGTCGTATTTACTTGCTAACACTGATTATAATTTTGGTGAAGATATCCTAAACGGATATTCAGTTATGTAATTCCTACCCTAATGATAAAGTAAATATCTTTTCTTTTCATCCTACAGAAATATTTCGAATTATATTACAGTGGTAGTTTGATGACGCAGCGTCGTAGTACTATACCTGCGTGTGTTAGTGTGCTTGGCTTGTTTACATGTATATCTTACTCATGAATAGGACTATGTATAAGATGTTGTAATTGGTGACGTTCAGTTACTTTCAATGGCAAGTTATGATACTCAAACGTATCCTGTAGGCATTGGAAGCCGGTGTAGGACCTAACGTGGTCAGAAAAAAAGATAACTGTAGGACCTGCTGGATGCATCAATCTAATTCTAGTATCTCCTTGATCTAAATTTGTTGTTGAAATAATACCAATATAAGGTTCTTATTCGCTATGTGTATTTCCAATGACAGAAAAGTTCATGTTTAAGGTCTCTGTTATCCTCAAAATTCAAATATTGCTATTGTTTCAATTTTTTCCGATGAAGTCATGGGAGAATGTCTTTTTTTTAACTTAAGTTTACTATCTGGAAGTGATGATGGTACGATAAGTGTCCATGATCTGCTGTACTATTCCGGTTCCTGCAGGTATTCAGCCAAATCATCATTAAAATCAGCCAAAGTCTTGCACCTAATAGAAAGGTCAGTATTCTTCCTTTAAGGTGGTCAGTTCATGAGACCAATACTTTAAAGAATCATGTGTGTAATGTAATGATTCATTTTTTCCGTGCTTACTGTAAGTTATTTAGATATATTTATTTTAAAATCTGTTTACTTTATTAGAAAAGTATAATACAACCCCTCAAGATAAGGCATGGATCAGTTTCAAAAATTCAAGATTTACATGATGTTAAAAATATGGAGAAAATTGCATAATTTTACTAGTTTCATAAGAATAAGCTTGAAAATATTATCAGAAAAGAAGCATACCTTTGTGGAGTCACACCCCTGTCATGAATTTTTAACAAAAAACTTAACTATTTATGACAAAGGTGCTTGCATCAATGGCTGTTTTGGCAAAATAATTCATTACTATTTATCATTCAATTTTATGGAAATGCCATGAATAATATGAAATAAATTTCAATATTTTTGTATTTGTAACAACAAGATTTTCTTTAAATTATGACATTTTAGAAATGTTTTGCTACATACATATGTTCAGGAGGGAAATTAAATGTCTTACTGGACATACAGGCTGTGTATTTCAAATAATAAGATTTAATTACAGTTAAAAAACTATAGCAAAGTCCATAATATGCTCCTTTACCATCAACACATTTGCAAGTTTGCCATGCCTTATATGCTCACTTGAAGTTAAAAACTAAAACATCCTTCAGAGCTTGCGTGCAAGCTTCTTTGGCTATGTCCTGGTACCCATTCACGATTGTTTTGAGGAAGAGAAAAGTCTACTGGGGCAAGATCGGGTCTGTAAGATGGCTGGGGAATTATTAAAATGCCATTTTTGTGTCCGATGCTTAGTAACCATGATCTTGGATCTTTAACTTAAATCAAGCTTTAGATGAAAAATATCTGTGGTTTATGAGGCTCGGAAAATGGTAGCTTCACTTTGAACACTATTTTCTGAAGAACTCCTCCACATATTTACATGAGGTTTCATTCAGTCAAGGAATGGACGTAAAAATTCAGGATCCAGAAAAGAACTTTATAAAGCTCTTATGATTTTGCTATATTTTTAATTTCAAGGGTTACAGAAAATTGAAATGCACCGTCAGCACTGCATTCACGATTTTTGAAGTACAAAATTTTGATTCATATGAATACCAATCGTCAAAATTCCCCTTTTTGCAAGGGGTGTTAAGTTTGTAATCGCCAGTGCTAGAAAAAGGAATTATATGAAATGCCCTTGGTATAGGTTTTGTGAAGAATATAACATTGAGAGGTAGTACAGAAGTTTTTTAATGGATGTGGTGCTCCAAGAAATAAATATTAAAGGCTCTGGATACTTGTTAGATCTATGGATCAAGCTGGAGTTGGAGTAATTTATGTAAAAAATATGTTTAAATTTGGTTTTCATTTGAGTATACATTGGAATAAATTGCTAAATTATTTATTTTCTACATGCTGCAATTTAATACTTTCCTTGTAGATTCCCTTTGATATTGTTACAATCCTCTTGCATTTCATCATCAGCTCGTTAATGATCTTGCTCTTTAATTTTGAATGCACATTTATTGACTCATTGATTTTTTCAGATCTCACGGAGAACTGCAATGTTTGCAGTGGTATCCTTTTGACTCAAGATTATTTGTCTCCACTGGATTAGATAGGAAGGTGAAACTGTGGGACAGTAATACGATGGCTCTTACCTTTGAGACAAAGTTGAATGGGATGATATTTCACCATGAAGTGAGCAAAGTTCCTTCACAGAACTACCTTGTTGCAGGTATTCGTGCATTTTATACCAGAAAGCTATTGCTATCTTGATATTCAGGTTATATGAAAATATGTTTTACTCTCAATTTTTTGGAATGTGTGTTGAGCTATAAAAGACTAAGTCCGTCTTCATCTACAAACAATAGTTCTATATATTTCTGGGATTTTTATTCTTCATTGATCAACCATATTCTGGTTGATGATTAATGGTATCAGTATTGCTTTAATTGAAACTCATGTGATAATGTTTGGTGTTATTAATTTTGATATAACATACCATTAGGTTATTCCAAATTTTGATTATTTGTTTTGCCATATTCGGGCATTACAATTTTTTCTAGCAAAATTTTATTGATAACCTTATAACTCTCAGTCCCAACTCCGTGGTATAAATAATGCATAAGGAAAAACCTCTCCCTGAACTAATCTTGTATAACTATAAAATTTAACTAATACAAAGTCTGCACTTGGGCCCCAGTTGGGGAAATAACCTCTCTAAAGCAATATTTCTCTTGCAGAAATTACAGTGGAACCTCTATCTATTTATTTCAAGGGAATTTACGAAAAAAAAGATGAATGCGGGAATGTTTGACTGTGTTGCCTATGTATCAGGGGACGTGGGATTTTTGCAAGTAATTGTAATATTCTGGAAAGAATTCATACCGTAATTTACCTGTTAATAGGAATATTTTAATTTCATGGAAACACTTTGAGCATATCATTGATTTGATAACACCTCTTTCAAATATCCTAGGGGAACATGTCACTCACAAGGGGAGACCACGAAACTTGCTCCGCCTTTTTCAATGCCGTATTTTTTATGGCCTTCGGAATGGTGAACACATCCCTGAACTAGTAGTGGTTCCGTTGAATGGGCCTTAGTTTGGTTGTAATTAGTTAATTTTCATGCGGTACTTTTCACAAGCCGCGTATAGTTCCATGATATCGCACCATTCTGCAGATGGGTCAGGTGGGGTAGTGGTTAGCATTTATGGCTACCATCCGGGGGACCTGGGTTCGAGACTTTTGTGATGGCTGTATATTTTGTTGTCTTCATTGTGATCATACGGCGTCAACTTTTTCATTAATTTTAATTGCGACAAGCATAGACATGAGGCTATTTTTTATCGTGACTACGCGTGAATTTCCAGGTACATAATGTGCTCATCCTCGACCAAGACATTGTTCCCTCAGCCTCTTCATATATTTATGATCTCAACTTATTCTTCTCACCAAATAGACACAACCGGGTATCCGCATATTCAGTCACCAACCCTAGCCAGGTACCTCCCCTACCCATTATCGCCCGTCAAGTGCAATGACCCTGCGTCCCAACTGCCTGCTCAAGCCGTTCTGGAAATCTTCTTTGTCTATCTTTCGCACACTTCTTCACACAGTTGGGCCCCTGATACCTCATTGAGGGATTAGCAAGGGTCAACTGCGGAGGGAAGGTTGTCGGGGCGGAACTCTTTGAAGGGCGCAAGAAGGTATGTCATAAAGGGGACAGGGTAGATGGAAGGACATTCTGTAGTTAGGGGCGATAAGATTTGTTTAGAAGACAGTGGGCGGGCAGTGGAGAAATCGTAATGGAGGGAAAACCCAGCCAACCATCAAATTTTTAGTCTGTATTTGAAAAATCCCCGCAGATTTTAATACATCCTCCAGTGAATAATGCTCCTTTTTTGATTCATATTTCGTTATTTTTCTCTGCACAATTCTGAATTTCTTTTTAAAAGATTTCACCCACGTAGCACTCGCTGTAAAGGAAAAAGTCGGAGAAATATGCGGATTGGCCGCCTAGAGTGCCCACTCCTGCAATGTCCTCGTCGACACTGTTTCACACCTCTGCCTCGCTTCAACGAAGCGATCGCTCACCCATTCATCAATCATTCGCAGTTTTTCGAGGCGTGTGCCTCCACTTTCTGTCTTTCTTCCATTTTTGAAGCATCCCTTTGTGTTTAAAAAACACCGAGCCTTGATTTTGTAAGGTGGCAAGGCTCCAGTTGGGGTGCTTCCTAGCCAAGTTCACGGCTTTGATTTTAACCTCCAGAGGCACCTCCTTGTACTTCACTGTCTTCGGACTCGGCTCATATTCGCTTCCCTCCGATTGTGATGCTTCAGATGACGTGATGGCCATGGTCATGCCGGAAACTCCTGGCGTTTGTTCATTGGCAAAACGAATATCTTCCGCTTTGCCTTCATCTTCTCCATCCATAAAAAGCTCATCAGTTTCAACAAATTCAAATTCATCTAGCATTTCAAGGAACCTCCCTACAGCTTCTTCTCCAATTAATTGAGATCGTTGAGAAATGAAAGAGCTGGATAAATCCCCGATGACTTGCATAGACCTTAAGGTGTTTGAAATTGACAAGAAATCGCATTAATTATTGCCGCAGATGTACCAAGAATACAAAAATCACCACAAAATTTGAGGGAGAAACCAAATATCCTGAGAAAATATCCCTTCCTCTGGGACTGTAACAATAAAGATTTATAGCACCACTCATTAATTGTAACTTGATATATGTTTTCCGAAAAAAAACCACATCAACTTCTCAGAAGCTCTGCTGCTCATATCGAGTCTCGCCAGAATGCCAAGCCTCCGTCCTATTTTGACATTTATTTCCTCACATAAAATGCTTAAATAAAGTCAGAAATGTGTCGCGTTTGGTCTTGTTCTTTTTTAAATTACGCGCACATTACTAATATTTCAATCCAACAAAGGTGTAATATCAATTGCCGAAAGTCATAGACACCTTTTGGGCTAATAGGTGATTCATGCAGCAGTTGACCTCCAGAAACTGGAAACTTAGAAGCTGGTAGGCTGAAAAAGGTCAGTGGGTGAGAAAAGGGGGGGGGGTCGCGAAATACATTTCTTTTGTTCTCGTGTAACTTGATATTTTTTTCGAAGCTAAGGTCTTCGTAATATGATCCCTGCGCGAGCTGAGACCTTTTTTTATTTCGGATAAGAGGAAAGCCTCAGAGGGGGATAACGAATCTTGGGAAATGCGCTAATGTCACTATCCCACGGTACTCATGCAGCAGTTTACCTCCAGAAATGGGGAACTTCGAAGCAGGTAGGCAGAAAAAGGTCAGTGGGTTAGAAAAGGGGGGCGTGAGGCACATCTTTATTGTTCTCGTGTAACTTGATATTTTTTTCGAAGCTAAGGTCTTAGTAATACGACCCCTGCCCGAGCGAGGACCTTTTGTTTGATTTCTGAGAAGATGAAAGCGTCAGAGTGGGTGAGGCGAATGCTGAATGGAGGGGGATAGCAGATCATGGGAAATGCGTCGATGTTACTATCCCACGGCTCTGGAGTTTCCTGGTGGGGGAAACTGGGGATTTTCGGATTTTTTCACCCGGATCATTTTAGGTTCCCCACGTCTAACTCTTTTCACCGCTCTGACCCGCGAATTTGATGTAGTTCGTCAACTTGCCTATAACGGCGCTGCATGCACTAAAAGACTAGAGTTCTGTACATTTTTCCGAGTCAACTACCAAGGACGTGCGTGCGACAGAGTACAATGCGAAATTCAAAGTATTCGAGGCGGTACTTTTCGCATAACTATTCGAGACCTCGAATATCGAATACTTTCTAGTATTCGCGGATACTATTCGCACATCTCTAATTTTAATGCATAAGTATCGAAAGAGGATTGAAGTAAGTGGTTATCCTCCCTAATGGAAGGTGTTTTTTTAATCGGATCAATCATGTGTTTTTGGTATGGCTACGAGAGGGAAATGTATTCCTCACCACTTAGGGATAGTTTTTTTTTTGTTTTTGGAGTGCATGTTAGGGACAGTTTGCAGTTCCAAACTGAAATCTGTGCACATAATGTGTAGGAACATCACTCAAGATGCTGTCATATCACCTGCTGTGGTGTGTCATGCATTCCTTTGGCCATAGCATAGAACAGTCCAATCAAAAACTTTCTGAAATTTGATTCAAAATAATAATTCCTCTAAATTTAAGCCAATCGAAGGCAAGGAGAGAGGACTGATGGAGGGGCACGGCTAAGAATTGAGGCTAGGGGGGGTTTTATGCGTAACTAATACTTGGGGGTGTGGGGGTATTGCATACCCACCAGGGTAAGCAGGAGTTGCGAGGGTTGCGGTTTCCTCCTTCAGAAAATTTTTAAGAATAATGGTCCAAAACGCTGAGTTTTACGTCTTTCTGAGGGATATTTGATTAATCCTAACACTATATTACAAGTAATGCTTATGCAATTAAGTAAAATGGATTAAACTGAAAAATTCCTTGAGCTCTGGGGAGGTTTTATCCCCCAAAACTCCCCCCTCGCTGCACCACTGGACTGATGGAATGTATGATGGACATTCTAGATATCTATTGCTGGTCAGTTTTATACATTGCTCTGTGTAGGATAATAGTTCAAGTAGAGAGCATGTGAAATAGCTTTGGTTTGATGATGTTTATTGAAAGCGTTAGAAAAAATCGTTATTGTTTTTTTGTGATCGCATTATTGGCTGTGTTTGAAGCATAATTTATGTGTATGTAACTTATGGTCATCTTTGTAATTCTTAATAAAATATATCTATTTTACTGGTCTGTACTTATTATTTTCAGCAGCTACACAAGACAAGAATGTGATACTACTGGACCTCAAATCGGGGTCCAAATCACATGAACTAAGTGGACATTCATCACACGTCCTCACCTGTCATTGGTCTCCTCGGGAGGAGGCTCTCTTGGCGACTAGCAGCAGTGATGGCCAAATTCTCTTGTGGGATATTAGGTCCGCCAAAGGATGCCTCAAGTCTTTGGATCAACATAATGGGAAAGGAGGTGCAGGGAAATTTTCACCCTCTACTGCACATGATGGCGGCGTGAATGGACTCCGTTTTACAGGAAATGGATTTTTTCTGGTGTCATTTGGTGTTGACAGTAAATTACGGGTCTGGGATGTAGTGAATGGGACAAATTTAATGGTCAATTTCGGTACTACACGTAATAATTCAGAATTTCAGGTGATCCAGATGGATGTGACAAGCTTTGACAATGAACATGACCTGGTATTTGTTCCCTGTGGTAGCTCTGTGATTGCATATGAAATTATGACTGGGGTTAAAGTAAAAGAGTTAGGTCATTCTGGTCAATTCTGGTGTTGCACCTTTGAGCCATGGTATCAGCAGCTCTTCAGTGGTGGCAGTAAGCAACCTATTTTATGTTGGGCTTCTGATATTCACCAGATGCGTAAGACACTCACTGATAAGGTTGGCAGGTCAGTCTCTAAGAACAAATTTCATTGATATTGTTATCTTTCATCAGGTGCTAGGCATGGCTGCCTTATCATTGTGGCTAAGTACAACTGGGCATTATCCTAATGTAAATTGGTTTCGTTCATGGATGGGATCTACAAGAAAGTTATCCTTCTTTTATTGGCCGTGTTTCTCTGTGGTATTGATGCAATCATTAATTCTCTCAATACTCCATCTTACTGCTTATTCCTATGGCTCAATGTTGATGCTATCTGTGTTTTTGTGGTTGTTGGGAATGACGGGGATCCTTTGGATCAGTAGCCAGTCTCATCACATGGTGTTTAAAGCTTGTTGGAAAGTAGAAACTTTTCAACTTTTAAACCCATGTCAAAACCAGTGGAATCATTGGCTACACCTGTGAGGTATGTAAAAGGTTGAACATACTACTCTACTTATTACTCTATACTTGTTACTCTAAATATCTATATATTTTATTTAATTAATAATTATTATATTTTATTTATTTAAATATGTAAATATTTATAACTTTTATATTGAAATATACATTTTTTTTAATACTTGTATTAAAAATATCATTTTTTAAATGTCTGGGGGGGGGGGGGCACGTGCCCCTGTGCTCCCCCATTATATCTCCCTTTGGGGATTGATGAGAATATATGCTAAAGAGGAAGTTGCTTGAAGAAGTGAGACAATAAAGAACAGTAATTTGAAGGAAATAAAGAGGTATTTTGGAAAACAATCGTTTGACGTTACACTACCATTAGCCATGTTTGGCCACTGGCGTTTTGTTCACACCAGACTAAGTGGAGATGGGCACTTTGCAAGTGAGTTCGCACCAACTAGGGGCAGTCTGGTCAGGTCAGCTGGTTGTGGCCAACAAGGGGGTCCCCACAATGCTCACATCTATCGTGAAGCCTATATAAAAAGGTTTAATAAAAAATGACTCGAATTACTTGGACGAAACTTTTTTTTTTGCTATTATGAAATCCTAAATTTTCATTAGCTGCTTTATTTACAGCATGCCAAGTGTAAAACGATCATATAAAAAACAAATTCAGTGAAGGTGTTGGAAGAATAAAGATAACCCTGATGCTATTTTTAAAGCATTTTGTTTTTTTTTTTTATTTTCAAAAAAATAATGTTCCTCGTAACAATGTGAAATTGGATTCCTCACAAAGTATTCTACTAATAAAATTTTGGACAATTTTTTAAAATTAATGCAATTATTTCTTAAAAGGATTACCTATTTTCGAGGTTTTCTTACATTTCAGTGCAGTTTTAGGGAGCAAATTCACTAAATAGATAATGGAAACATGTTATATTATTAAATTACGTAAGCTGTGGAATTATCATTTTTCATGATATTTTTTCTCACAATATTGCTATTTTTTTATCATCCTTTATCTAGTTTTAAGTGCTAGAATAGCGTCAAATATCAATTTCCGGGCATGCAATTTTCTAAAATTTTCCGGGGAAGGACCTCGGAATCCCCTGGTATGGAGGGCCCCCAATCATCCCAGACCGCTAGTGGCACAAACGTGCGACTACACTAAAAGAGCGGAGTGGCACGCTAGTCCCTCCCCGATCGGGCGCGACTGGCTCGTCGTGTGTCATACCTCTCTACTTTGTGTCGCAGGGAGTTCAGTTCCTAGAGAACGTATTTATTCCAATTCTTTCCAATAGGGTGGTCTCCTATTATTTTTTTATTGCCTAAATCGAAAGATTATTACTCCTGGAGTAGGGGAGACCGGGGCACGTTGGCCCGATTTTTTTACATTTTTAAATATTTTTTATTTATGCATAGTTAACTTTATGAAATTATTTCTAAATTATAGAATAGTCTTTCTAAATTTGGATGGCAATAATTAAACTTGAATACATGAGTTATAAATTTAAAAAAATAAATAAATACTGGGCATATGACAGGCGGGCCAATCTGCCCCTACATCGGGGCAAGTTGGCCCAGCGGCTGGGGCACGTTGGCCCATGTATTTTTTGATAAGCTGAACTAGTATGATTTTAGAAAATCAAAATAAAACTAATAGTTATCAAGAAATATATTTCAATATACTAAAAACCATTATACTAAAAACCATTATACTAAAAACCATTATACTAAAACAACGGGAAAGCTTTAAATTATTAGGATTTCTGGCGTGCTAATACAAACGAGTTGACTTTTGTGACTGTCCAGATACAAAGGATAAGCACAATTATTGCTCTTGAGAAATAGTTCGCGGATTTCATTGTTCACACATGTCTAATGAACACAACGTTTGCAATTTGTGCACTAAATACATTGTGCTCCAGGCTAACCGTCGAAAAAGGCACACTTTAGACACAGTGAATCTTCATCTTCCTATATCGGACGCGCGTATTTTATTTTTCATAGCTCCAGTTGACATGCGTTACATTGTGATACTATTTTACGTTCAAGAAGATGTCAGTCTTCACCACTGCGCTTACATTTTAGTAGCATCTGTGAATTTAATTGAGTCTTTGTGTCTAATCAGTTCAGATGCAACCCAACGCTCCCAAAGACGACTATAAGAAAAGGTACATCCCCACATTATTGTCGGCAAGCATGCATTGTAACCGATTTGAAACAATATTAAGTCATTTACACCTTTATGACAGCTCATTTGATGATGGAAGAGACCGTGTATTCAAAATAAGGCCATTTTTGACGAAGAAATGCATAGGACGGGGCATGTTAGCCCGGGTGGCCAACGTGCCCCGTCTTCGCTGGGCCAACCTGCCCCATCGCCATGTTTACAATAAATTCTATTCGTTACAAAACTCACTGAAGCAATTTAGATTGTATGCCACACAGAAGTTATCCTTAAACTATGACCTATAATTATAGAACTCAAGTATTGGGCCCAAATTGATCAAAACTTAAAAGCACACATTTAACCTGGGAGTAGAATTTTACTGAAACACGCGCAAGTACAATTAATCACTACAACTTGTCAAAAACTGCTCCGCCAGTCATAATGGTGTTGTGGAGAAAGGGGAAGTGTGCTACCAACCTTCCGATAGATTCCTAGCACGATTCAGTGGCTATTGTATGAATTAACTCGACTGGGCCATCCTGCCCCTATGGCCAACGTGCCCCGGTCTCCCCTACGCATTTCACGCTTTTAGATTTTTAAATGACGATTTCTATTTTTCGCGATTAAGTGAAAAGTGAATATTTTCTAGCGCGCGAAAACGCGACGGCTAAGTATGAATGCTGGGAAAAGCCCTTGTAACGTCATTCTAGTTCCCGCTGCCGTCGTGTGATGTGACCTTGGGGCGAGGATGTGTGCGCCGCTACGATGCAGGCTGCTAGTAGGTAGCGAAGTACCCAGCTAGCAGGTAGCGCTTGGCTTAAATAAGGATTATTGTAACCATATCAAACGAAGGAAACTTTCCGACCTTAAGCAATTCTAATAGTTGATTATTAAGAGATGTTTCCCTAAAGTCTGTACCTCATGCATGCATTGGTAATCTCAGACGATATAAAACTCCTATTTACTCGTATAGAAACTGTCCCTGTGACGCCACGTGGAGTGGAATCGCATGGGCGCCAATCTGCCCTTTTTCAAATGCGATTAAAATTGACCATTGCCATTCGTCTAAACTGGGATTTATAAAACCAAATAATATGTACATTATGAATACACTAATTGTGGGTAACGAATCGCAATCAATGCCTTTCGTTTTCTTTGAAGGAAACTACCCTATTTATCTACGATAGGAGTTATAAATGGATGAAAGCTTCTCAGGTTTCCTACCGGGATTCATTTTTAGAATTTCCTCATCGGTAAGAGGCTTAAATTTCCTATAAGCAAGGGTCTGAATATTGAATGAGGCCGAAGAAGGGAAATTGTATTGAAATTTTAATAGCCCTCCTCAACAAAGTAGTGATAATTGCGCGCATGAATCAATACTTGGGCTAATGAACGACGCTCTATTTAATTCACCGGTGAGCCGATTATTACGCCTATTTTGATTCTTTAAGAACTTTATTTTATTTACCTCCTTAGTTTTATTGTTATTTTCGCGTTTATTTCTTTGAATGACATGTTCGAGAGCAATTTAATATAAGTTTGGCATAACATTCAAGTGTACGCGCATTGCTTTTTATTTCAGACGGCTGTATTTTGAACGCATTGCCATGATGATCATGTTCAAGCTTGCGGGGATTTTCTTGGGTTCGAGCAGGAGATGTTTGTTTACCTGTGGAATTTCGTGTCGATTTTATGCTTAATAAACTAAAAAAACATGTAAAAATAAAGGAGTGATTGAAGATAAGGCTCCTGAATTAAGCCTTCTATTAGTCTTTCTACGGGGCAATTAAGTTAAGCGATATACCCGATTAAAATCGTGGAAATTTTGTGATTTATTAAATGAAAACCCAGGTTTTGTTATGAGTTTTCCACCTTCAATGTCCTTTTTCAACATTTTTTTGTTTTACCTTACGACTTTAGCTTTCACTCAGTAGGTTTTCCCAGGTTTATCACGCCCCCCTTCTTGTGTGGGCGTTTTCCTGCAGTGGTTTTTTTTGCTGAAGGATAGTACACCCTTATCCTCATGTTTTTTCCCACTAACAGAAATCTTTTTTCCACAAAATTTCCACATACAGTTGTGCATATTTTTGACATTGCACAAATATTGTATATCCTTTGTATTGTAAACGTTTGTCTACTATTTTTAATATGTTTGCATTGACGCTATCGAGGGGTTAGGTGGAAGAGGGGACTTCTTACTCTCAACCTCGCCCGAATAAAGGTATTTTATTATTATTACATTCCATGTCGTTTCGGTTTCGATTTTTTGAAGAACCAATGAGCATGGTTGACAGTGAAGGGAGCCGTATTCAGTGGTCCCTACTGGTCTACGACATCAATCCCACCGAGGTAGAAGGGTCAAAGACACAATGATTCAGGAAGGAAGGCGAATTTAGTTTGGGGGCGACCAAAGATTGAGCTGTGAAGGGAAAGGCGAGAGCTTTCGTGTGTCGTCTGTCCTTCCACGACGGGAATAATAATGCGTACCGTTCGCTGTAACCACCAACTCACCCTGATCCCACTGTCCACTGTGGTGGTGGTGACGCATCGTCCTACGGAGCGCGTGAAAATAAAAGCAGCCGTTACGGCTCCCGTGGGATTTTAACGTTTTATTGCGAGCGGGAAAAAGGTAGGACGCGGCGGCAGGAAAATAAAAAGGGAAACGGCGTTCGTAACATTTAAACTCGCGAGTGGAAATGGAACCGAGTTCTTTTATTTCAACGCCGGAACGGGAATTACTCGTGGGATGGTTCGCCTCTTTTTCACTGTTCAATTCTGATTGAACTCCAAAAAATAAAAAAAAGAACCATAGTTATATCTTTTACATCCGTTGCCTACTCTTCGAGCAAAATAACCTTTTAAGTTCTCAGCCCTTCAGTAGGCGGGTTCGTGGAAAGTTATTGACGTCATTCGTTGCTCTAGTCCAATCACCGGGTCTGCGTATCATTCCCTTTCCCTTGCTTTCTGGGAAACGAATTGAATACTCTAATGATGCTTCCCTACGTGTGGGTGCAGCACCTTTCGCGAGCTCGTGTTTTTTTATTTCAAAATGAGTAGTTGTGTGTATATTTTATTCCGACGGAAATTTATTCTTACCATCCATCACTTTTATGAATCAAGTTGTAATTTTTTATGAATTGAATTACTGGAATGAATTGTTTTCGTGTTTCTTGAATTGAACTGCATATAAAATCGTTTCAGGCTATACTCTGTGTAAGTTCGATATATCCATGACACAAATTTTAATTTCAACACTTTTAATAATTTATTTTCAAGGTGAAATGACACAACGTGTTGAAACCATGGTCGCTTGTTGAGTTTTGTATTAAAAGTGTGGAAATAACCATTTGTGTTATTTTATCGTGGATATTATCATTGAGCTGCATGCTGACGTGTATGGTCTGTTAACACAAGTCTACACGATATTAAGACATTTTATTCACTCCATAAATATCGATATAATTATGCAAAAAAACAATAAAGGGAGCTTTTTGCATGTCCGTGTTCGTAGGACTTGAATTCAGTTACCGCAATATTGGTAGAATAATTGTGTTCTTTTACATTTGAAAACAGAAACGGTTTCGAATTTACCATTAATTGAAAGATGTACTCAAACTAGGTCCCTCTTTTTCTTCCTATGTCTTTTCTCCCCATTTGGAGTTTTCAAAAGGACTGAATTGGTATTTGCTAATACTTTGGTGTAGCTTCACGTGAATCTAATTCAACTAATTGTAAATGAATTTCCTCAAGAAATGATTAGGAGTCAGATTTCATGGCCCTTGCAACCCGCGTAGATTGAATCCAAATTCTGTGGAAATTTATCGAATTGAATTACTTTCATATTTAGTTTTTTCCGTTGGGAATGACATTTTTTCATTGCGGCGAACATAATAGGTATTTCCTCCCCAAATAAAATGAACAAAATTAAAGTAATGTAAACCTCTATATATTAATGATTTTTTGTTGTCCTGTTAGTATTATCTTCGGTTAATTTTTAAAATATATGTATCATTCAAGCTCAGTTCGCAGTAATGTTATAGACAAAAATTATTAATGAAAAGTAAATGTTACAGACCAGCAAGAAATGGTGATGTATAATTGTTTCAAAGATATTTACTTGAAAATCGATAGTAAACAGGAGCAACGCCAAGTATAATACGGAAATGCCTTAAGATTTGCTATTCTAAATAAATATGGGCAGTTCTGTGTCTTCTAAGTTTTGCAGAACTATTATAACATGTTTAGTTACAAGTCTGTTTTGCAAGAACGCATAAAAGGTAATGAGGCTTAAATCTGTTTGCGTACTTCACATCTCTGGCGAGACAATTAGCCAAGGTATCTTCATACTCAAATATACTTTTCATAATAGAATAATTTTGAAGCATGTTATATATAATTATATGTGTAATTAAGTAAGTAATTTATATAATCAATGGATTGCGAGTTCACTTTGTGGAATGGTGATAAGAAAGATTAAAAACTTCATTGTGTTCCACATATTATTATTATTTTTTTTTAATTTCACCGCATGATAGCCCCCTGAAAAGGTCGAAACCGGTTGAATATTTTCCCCCCGACGTCCAGTCAATTACTTTAATTATAATGAGTGGGTTGGAAGCCTAGGGGTACAAGTGATTTCTCTTTTTTATACATTGTAATGTACAGAAATTAGGTATATAAAACAAACGAGATCAATGGGGAACATGCACAATTTTTTTAAGTACTGGAATAAGAAGGCCTCTACCTCAAATGTACTCGTCGAAAATTTCGCGTATGAATAATGCTTTTTAGCTGAGTTATGAGTCTTTAAAAATTGATCTTCATCGGCTGATTGAAAACACGACGTCATCGGAGCGTGACGTCACAGAACGGCATCCACTGACGACAGACTGAGGAAATGGATAGAAAATCGATCTGCGAGGGCTCAAATGCAAATTTGGCGATAATAATTTCAATTTTTACTTTAAATATCTTGCATTCAAGCCTCTAACACTCTACTCTCTTAGCGAAGTGAATGGTGTTCCGTGCGATGACGTCAGAAGGCGTTTCAGGTCACGTGACTTCAAGCGATATTCGAGCATTTTTAATTAGCATTTATTGGCGTTTGTGGAGTACCGGGAGAGATTTGTCTTATATATTTGGACTGGTGAGAAAATTTTCTATTCAATGAGACTAACTAGGATGATGAACAAATTCCATGCATGTTCCCCATTAGGTACACTGTAGTGCATTTGATTTTCCACTCAAAGGCAGCACAGAACAGAGAATCACACGTTTCCCTTGGCAACCAGGTTTTTGTGTATTTATTCTAACAATTAACTATACCTAACTCTGTTGAGAAAAAAATCACTTGTACCCCTTCGCTTCCAACCCACTCATATATTATGTGGCAAAAATATTTGTGTGGGAAGTTACCATCGACAAAAAAATTCACTAATTCTGTGTTATTCCATGATAAGGTTTCTTGGTTAGTTAACTTTTACTTACAACACTAATTTCTTTACATAATACATTTTGATGAGTAATCATCATCTTCAGGCATTAATTATCATGTATCATCTTATTATTGTTACCTAGTTACCTAACGGAGGAAGAGATGAATTTCGAAACGGACGCCAGAGTTTGGAAAAAGGATGGGTAAAGATATAAAATCGTTTCAGGCTTGTTTTGGTGCAAGTTCGCTATATCCCTGATAAAAACTTCAAATTGTAATTCCCACATTTCAACACTCCACTTCCGACCTTGGTTTTTCAAGGTAAACCAGATTTACCTTGAAAATGACGTAATATGTTGAAAACATGATCGGCAGTGGAGTGTGGCATCAAAATTGCAATTTGAAGTTTTTATAATGGATGGGTAAAGATATTCGCTTATCAGAGTGTTCTCCTGCTTTGCAATAATTTTTAAAAATTCTAACGGCTCTCTCTGGAATCAAAAAATTAGTGTTATAAGAAAAAGTTAATTAACCAAGAAACCTTGTGTTACCATCGCTCATTACTTCATTATGGATGTTGCGAGGACTTCCTGTATCCATCATCATACCTCTAGACTCGCTAAAGTATTCTTCTTCGAGACAGAAACAACAAACTCCAAACACGAGCATACCTGCACCCCCTCGCCCAGTTGTCGGCCGTCCAACTTTCAAGAAGTTCGATTCAGAGAGCTCTCTCCTCGGGGAACGGCGGACTTCGTGCTCGGCGATGAGAATGCGAACTCTGTCCCTCCGCTCATCCTTCAAACACCGCACCTAAATCCCTGCTTGAGAAGCCCTCTGCGTCCAAATCCTCCCGGATGTAGCCCACGTCCCCGACCGCCTTATATCGAGGCGTCCTACACCTCAACGACACCTTCCCACCTCCCTTAAGCTTCTTATCATCCCTTTCCCTCCATCACCACACCTTCTTGGACGATTTTCCCCTTGCTTTATGTGCCTAAGCGTCTCTTGTCCCTATAACCAGTGGCGCATCTATGTGCTAAGGGGGATATCGGCATAGGCGTAGCCACGGGGGGGGTTACAAGTCTATGTGGCGGATCTCTGGGGGGTACTGAGAGGCTATAGCACCCCCTCCTTGGGTATCTAATTTACATTAGATTGAATGTTAAGTTTTTCCGACTCCCACAACTACTGCTGGAATTTTTTGTTGAATTTGTAACCTAACAACTTTCAATACTCTATCTTTTCTCCAGTTTTGTATTGATGTTATGTTTACATGACAACTTGTATCATGAAATGTAATTACTTTTTTCACGTATTGTTGTAGCAGGACTAAGCTCTTAGAGTAAACTTATTCCACTTGTGTCAACTCCATTATTTTAACATTTTTTACCCCACTTAGCCCCCCTTGTCCCTATCCTGGATCCGCCAGTGGTTACAACTCCCCTCCTGCAGTAAATTATTTTCTCGGGTTTCTCACCGGATCAGGTCCTCCATATCTCCTTCCAACGTTTCGATGAACAACTCGTCCATCGTCTTCAGGGATTCAGGAATTCAATGCCATTTCCTCCAAGCCTCGGGTTATATACCCCGAGGCCTGGAGGAATCCCTGATGACGATGGGCGAGTTGTTCATCAAAACGTTGGAAGGAGATATGGAGGACCTGATCCGGTGCGAAACCCGAGAAAACTTTACTGCAATGGTTCGCCGAAAAAAAAAACAAAAATTATATCACTCAACACCCCCTCCCCACTTTGACCTTTTAAAAGAGGCGCCAGAAAGGAGTAAGATGGCCTCAATAAATAAAAAAATTCTTTAATTTAATAAATGCTATTACAAAATTACCATTTGTGTCCTAAAATCGCCTTTTCAACATCAAATATCCCCGTAACTCCCTTTGCCCTCAGATGTTTTCCATACGCCCGAAATCTCCGGTAAACCTCCCCCCCATTTATTTCAAAATCCTGGCTACGCTGCTGGCTATAGGCCCGTCCCCCCCCCCCCCCCCCCCCCAATTAGATCGAAGCACACACTAGGTAAAATCAAAATTTTTTGGAGAGCGTCATTTTGTACAAAAGTATTTAGCTATATTTTCCGACGTATTTACCTAAATTAACGAATTGAAATACAAATTAGCTCTAAACTTAGGGCCTCTGTTAGATGCTTTTGGTATGTAGTACAATCCAGTGGTAGAACCAGATAGGGGCCAGGAGGGGCTATAGCCACAATTTAAATTTATCCAATTTACACTAGATACAATGTTAATTTTTTTTCACAACCTCCACTACTGCTGCCCCCCCCCCCCCCTGTTACCTATCCTGAATCCGCCACTGCCGTAACTGCAACAAAGATGGAATAAAATGCAACTTTTTTGGCAAATGTTTCTGTATATTTTTAAACCTTCTTCAGGACTCCTTTCAATGAATATGATTGGTTTATTCATGCAGAAAATCCCTGGAGAAGGTATAAAAATACATCGAAATTTTGTCCAAAAAACATTTTGCATTTAATTCTTAAAGACCTACACTCCAAGACGCTAATAGACTTTAAAAATTGAGGTCAATGTGGAAAAAAAACTCTATGAAGATAAGACTTCTTCAATCCATACACTGTATTCGATTGTCTCTTTTTAATCATGCCACCTCACAGTGGGCTAAATTCGACAAAAGTTGGCTAAAGTTAACAAACGACGTTTTTCGAGGCATGAAATTGACATTTTTGGAAAATTGATGGGATGGCCATCTGCATGTTCATTCGTTGTTGTCTTGACTCTGGATGCAAACATTACAAAATTTCTAATGGAACGACGATTTTAAATTATCTTGGAATAATTACTGATTAATTTTCTGCTGGCACTAATGCAATATTTTTATGAAATATAAAAGGCATGACCAATTAATGTGATATTTTTTTTTTATTTCAACCTAGGTATGGAAATGGTAAATTTAGGTTTGTGAGTAGTCTTGCGTTAACAAATGGCGGACATTTGTTTTACCAATTTTTCGAATTTAAAAGAATAAAAATAGCTTTTAAAATACTAAATATAGAGTAATTCAATATGGGAGTTATTCGAAGAGTATGTTGCATCGCTGGAAGTTTGAATCCAGATGAGGCATTCAACCATTTCTAACCCAGATGTGCTTCTGGAATAAATTAAATTTCAAGACTTTTCATTTTCAAAATGTGAAAATTTTCTTTTATAATTATTGTTGCAGCTACATATTTCACCATTAAATTTACTGCACAAAATAACACGTAGTGTAACTCTTTTTTGGATAGAGCTGAACATTTACACATTTTTGAAGTCACTTAGAATAAGTAGGGTAGGGTAGGGATGTGCCAGTTGTACATTTTAATATCGAATTGAGTAATCAGTCGAGTTGAAAACTACTCGCGAGTATTGAGTCGAGTTGAGTATGGTAATTTCTGGACCACGCAATGCAACAATTTAATCTCCATCATATTCTCATTTTTCCAATCCCCTTGTAAATTTTATATTCTGAATGCTTAGCTTGATGTAAAAAGATAATGATGATGATAGCGATGACGATGATAGTGTCAACATCGGGAAAAACCGGAATTGTCCGCCTAAACCTTGAAATTACATATTTTTCTCTCTCTTGGAAATCTTAATAATGTTTACCAATTTTTTCGTGGTTTGAATAAAAAAAGTAAGGTTGGGCACAAAGGTATCGTATGAGACGGTATGAATGAACGGTGTAGCGGTATATTCCGAATATGAAAAGGTATTCGGGGTCCACGTCGACAACTATAGTGGTTGGCTGCTTCGTATACAGCAAGCTGCAATTCCAAGGACAAAGCATTAGAGCGAAGTATCGACTTTAACAACGATATCATTACATGAATTTTATGATGGCCCTTCCTTTCGTCAAATTTTGGAACTTACTGGCCTCGACAGCTCTGTAACAGAAACTACTCGACTCGAAATTCGTAATGCTACCCGACACACTCGAGTCGAGTACCAACTACTCGACTCGCCTCGAATTTTCGAGTACTCGCACACCCTTAAGAAGAAGTATGGGGTTATAATGGGTTAAGAGGTCGAATTACCCACGCTTGAATGATAGCATTTTCTCTTTTTTCCTGACTTATCGCTTGTTTGCAACTTAAGTTACTATCTTGAAGTTTTCAGGGTATAATTTGAATATTATTGTCATCATTGTTTTTATCTAAAACTTCTAAATTACACTCAAATAAAATGCCGTGGTAAAAATTTTCGTATTTGAGATTAAACAAATTTTGACAGGGATGTACTCGTAATGCGATGAGAATTTCGAAATGATAAGTAGTGTAATTTTTATAAAAAGTTGCACGCTGGGGAAAAAGACTGGAAGAGTGCATCCTTTTATGTTTGGCGTAACCAGACTGTCATGAAAAGATTTTGCGTACGTCATGTCATGCATCACTTTTCCTGCGGCTTTTGCAAGCAATTAGGAATATTTTAACTAGCGAGAACGCCGATTTATTTTTATTTATATTGCTAAAGACTGTGTCAATCTTGGATTCCTGTTTACTCATTCTCATTTACGAAATAGATAATTATTTTCATCATGAAAAACTACATTGACTGAGTTGAATGTCCCGGGGTATATTATTGTTTTTCTCGCCTGCTGTAATTTTTTATTACCTTTGATGTTTAGCATATTCTGTGTAATACAAGGAGGATTGAAATACTTCTATTGATGGCAGGTATTCGGTGAAATATTTCCAGCAAGCGTCTCACTCACTCATTCAACCCTGGGGTTACTTTGTACACGCTAGGATAGAGCTCAACCCCAACTAATAATAAAACAGAGGCGTGTGATTTTCACCCATTGAGGGTAAAGAGAGGGGGCATTTCCTTTTTCCTGGGCGACCTCGCGCTACAGCATCTTCCATGGGTGCTGATTTTATGGTAACCTAGAAAATAGTTTACCTAACGCGAACGAAAAATCTCTCTAGGCTGTTGTTAATGGTTGATCCCTTTAAATCAGATTGCTCTCAACTCCACTTTCCTGCTGACCCTGTCCCGGGGAAATATTCATGGGAACGGAAGGTAGGCGGAATAGTTTCAGTTGGCGTCCTTGGAGCAGCTTAAACTAACCACTGAACTCTGCGAGGTTTCGCCCTGGCTTAAAACTTTGAGACCACTTGTTTCCCGAATCGTTGATCCATTCGATACTCGCACGAGTTCACTCCTGGACGACGAAGTAGACTTGGAGGTTGAGAGTATACCGCTTCCTTTAGGACAAGGTCGTTGCCAGAATAAATTTTCAAGGGGTGGTTCACGTGGAGGGGAGGTTCATTTCGGAGGGTGTCCAAATATGGGGGGGTCGGTGAGGTTTTGTTCGAGACTTTGAAACTCAAAAGTAATACTTTTCGCCTATGTTCATTAAAAATTTTATGCTATTTAAAATAAAATTCGCCAAAGTAAAATAAGGGTAGCAATAATTCAAATGATATCTACATCACACTTTTTTAAATGATTACCTCTTTCTGGCTAGATACTTATGGTAATGCTTCTTAGCCTAGTACAACGACCAGGGTCGTACCAGTGTCGATGATGGTGATGATTCGGTGCACTAAGGGTTAAGAGTTTATTGCTAATTTTGAGTGTGATCATCCAATGGCAGTTGAATACTGTATAAAGGTGGATATATTAATTAAATTAAAGTGATATATTAATTAAAGTAATTAATGAATTAAAGTAATATTCGGTGCACTAGGGGAAAGAGTTTATTGCTAATCTTGAGTGTGATCATTCAATGGCTGCTGAATACTCTATAAAGGACGATATAATAGTTTATTCGTCAAAAAAATCAGTAGAAACCAATGTCAAATGTAAAGATTATTTCGTGGGGGGCATATCTATTCAAGGTAAGGTTGAGTCATCACCATTAGTCGTCAGTCGTAAGATTGGTTTGACGCAGTTCTCCATTCCTCTCTCCTATCTACTAGCCTTTTCATAGCGATGTATTTCTTCTCTTTTACAACCTTTATAACCTGTCCTATGAAACTCATTCGGGGCCGTCCCTTGCCCTTCTTCCCTTCCACCTGTCCTTCAACGATTGTTTTCATCAGGCCATCATACCTCAAAGTATGTCCAACTAAGTTGTCCCGTCTTCTCCATAAGGGCTTTGGTAGACTTCTCTTTACTCCCACTCTTCTTAGCACTTTTTCATTACTTACACGGTCGATCCATTTTATCTTTATCATTATTTGGAAGCACCACATTTCGATTGCTTCCACCCTTGAATTCTCTGCTGCTGTCAAAGTCCAAGCCTCGCTTCCATAGAGAAACACCTTTTCACCGGTGTTAATTTAAAATTTTATGCAATCAGAATAAAATATCCAACAACGTAAAATTAAGGTACCAGGAATTCAGATTTTTTGATCATTGCAATATTTTTAAATTATAACCTATTTCGGGTAGGTACCGTTAACTTGGTCTCAATTTTTTGAGATTACTGTTTAAAAATATGCCCAAAAAACCTTGAATGCTACACCCTTATTTTGAATGTTTTTGATGCAGAAGAGAAGGAGAACGACACTACTAGTTAATTTTTAAATTTTTATTTGAGACATTAAGCCTTATGTATTTTTTTTAAATCGGACAATCTTACATCGGCATGGGTGATTTTTTATTCCAGTATAAAATAAATTTTATGTCTGGATAGGAAAACCTGCAGCTCAAATCGACGCCATTTTTAGTATTCAACGATCACTGTTCACGATGGGAGCCGCTTTGATAGCAGAAAAAAACTTTTATATTTTCAATTCATCAGAATACAATTCAGAAGAAGAAAAATATTTTTTTCCAACTGACATGATCAAGAACTAAAATTTTAGTGACTAAGGGATTTCTCGCTGTCCGTATGCAACGTGTTAAAATTACTTCACCTAACCTTAAATAGACCTGGCCACCTAAGAAATAATCTGTTCGTGGCCCTGGTTTCCACGTATTTGTTTAATATTTTTAATTATTAAATCGATTTTTGGGTATTCATCTGCCATTCGATCCTCACACTCTAGCTCAGCAAACCTTAGCGCCATGGGTGGAGTTTTGGGGGGGTTGGAAGGGATTTGAGGGGGTCTGCCCCCCCCCACCCCCCAACTTAAATGGTAATGTGTCCGAAAAAAAAACTGTAAATTAAGGTGCAATGAAAACAAAAATATCAAAAGTTTTATTAAAATTGAGTCTTTGTTAGTCCTTAAAATGCTTTTTTATAGGCTAATTTATACAAACTTCCCTGGTCCCGGTATATTATATATTAAACAGGGAGGTCTATATTATATAATATAGACCTCCCTGTTTCACTGAGGGGCATTTAATCCTCTAAACCCCCGGCAGGATTGATGGCACCACCAACATAGAACACCTAACTTCGCCCATGCCTTTCGCTTTTGTACATCGAATATTACTTTCATTTACCGCTAATACCATCACCATTATCGACACTAATAACTCCCTGGTCGTCGAACTAAGCCAAGAAGCATAAGTGGACTATTGGCAAGGGTTTGTGGCGAATGCCTTTGACAGATGCTGCTCTGAGTTTGAAACTTGAACTGTGAAAGGACGCAAATCGACGAAGACGCGGTTGAAGTGGGGAAGGTATCTTGGAATTTGGTTCGGTAACGTGAACTCGCGAAATGGAAACTTAGGAGAGGCATGACTCCGGGAAAGTTTTGGAGGATGATATTCCGAACGCGGCTCATTGAACTTGAAAGGTGTTATCATGTGGGTTTCATGTGCAGAGAACAGCTGGTGTGCCATTTCCACTTGCTGTTTAGGGAGAGAGAGAGTGTGTGTGTTGGTAAATGTTCTGGGAAGAAATAACTGGATTCAATGATAGTTACTTCGCAAAAATATTAATCAATTACAGGTATTGCAATCACGGATTTTAAAAAGTCATGAGTAAAATTACTGTAACAAGAACAATTACTTCTTGTAAAATTGTCCACTCCAGAGACCATCTGACTACAGTCGAATAAGGCAGTAAAATGTGGAATAATTGAGTCATAGGAATTGCGGAAGTTGCACTCTCACTTGCGATACATACTGTTGAAACTGCTGCGCAACACAAGATTTGTACCTACCATCATAAGAAGGCTATTAATAAGGTGGTAGAACCAGTGACGTCATGGCAAAATTAACAGTGCCGGAACGCACTTTTCTTAATTTCTTTTAAAACTGAAATATTACTCTGTGTGTTTTTTTAACACAAGTCACTATTTACATTTTATTACAAGAACTTTTGCTTCGTTTATGAATATATATTAGAAATTTTGAGGCAGCAAAATGAAAAAAGTTTTGTTTTACTATAATGTCCGTAGCTTACCAGTGCCAATTTAAATAGATATTTTTTCTTGTGAATTGTGCAAGAAAGTGTTTCAGGAAATCTAGCCCTTTAGTTTGCCACGATTTCGTTGTTGGAAAGAGAAATGTTCTTTCAGTTGTTTGTTGTAGCATAAAAGGCCTTCACCTTTGAAAACGCTAGTTCCGCTAAATATTCCTTCACGGTTAACCATAGATACTATGGTAAACCAAATGATTTGTAGACATTCTTTTTCCTAAACTCGATACGTCCGTTAATGATGATTTATTAACTATCAGCGATTTTTACTGTGGAGGAAAAATGCCTCTGAATATGACTGCACATTGAAATTCGATCTGCTTATATCATAACAAAATATAAAAGCCTAAATAATAGTACGGATATCCCAAAAAAAATCAATCTATACTTGAAAAAAAGTAAAATATGTATGTTATTGAAATATGCTAATAATTAAAAGTAATTTTAATTAGGTCATGCATATAGTAACAGTTTTAGGATGAAATTCAAATCTAAACTTGAATAAAGATAGACCGGTTCACTAGCACATCAAAATTATGAGTGTGATCAAAAACGTTATTAAAACCTAAAAAATTGAGGCAGGCAGGTTTTTATCGATGCTAAAAAAGTTGATCGTAAAAGCGCAATGACAATACAAAAAAATCACATGATATGCCAGAATGTTTCCCCAAGCCAAACTAATCACTCCTGTCACACAGTCCGCATTGCTTTTCGAACTCAGCTATTTACAGTGGTAATTAACAAATCTTTAAAATAGTAATTGAAAATATGCATCATATGGACATCCAGACATTTGTCATCGGAAATAAAAAATATCGGAAAAAGAGGTGAAAATAGCGCTTTGATGCACCGTTAAAGTTGTATTTCACGATCATCCGTGAGTACGATTTAGTTATGGATTTTGGATTATCCTTGACCCCTTCCTATATTGCTTTAGAGAAACCATGTAACCATTAAAAACCAGTACGTGTATCTTTAGTTTTTATCATTCATTATCCATCATTTTTATCATAATTCATTATTCCATTGCTTACATCAGTTTTTCCATGCCTTAAAGGTTTGAACAATGATTTTTTCATATGATGTGTCTGTGTAGGTACGGTGAAATGTGCCTTTAGCGGGCACGAATCTGATTGAATAAAAGCTTATTAAGACCTATGTAGGAGTACCTGGAATAAATATGAGTGATGTAAGGTCTTCAGGAATGAGTAGCAATAAAATGGGCCATTAATTAATGTTCTAGCTAAAATAAGGTTGATGATGGGGAAAGAGATTGAAAATTGTCATTCTATTCGTATATGACATTCATCGAATAACCGAATAAATTATAGCTGATGGAAAATGGCAATTCAAATATGGAAAATGTGCTTGGTTCCACCGGCAAAAGTGTCCGCTTACGGAGGTAGTCGCTGAGTAGAGGTGTTTGCTCGGGCAAGTTTCGCCATAGTTCATAATTTTAGGATTTTTGCTCAATCGGTTACATGGGATTTAACTCGTGAATCGAAATTTTTATTGTGCTGGTTACGAGGTTTATGTATGCAGTTTCCCTTTCTGAGCTTACAAGTTTTTGCCTATTGCTGATTCTTGACGGATGTTCAGTGCTTCACCGAGCATGTAAGTTGTAAGGAATTAGTATGTTAGCTTAGAATACAATCGAAATTCCTTATAGATAATCTAACGCTTAGGTTGAGTGATCCGAAAGCATGGATAAGGTAATTACCATGCATTATTTAATTACTTTAAGACCGTGGTGGCCTCATGTGTTGGGCTTAGTATACTGGTCGAAGATTCTAAACTATAATTTGGTATCTAAATTATGTCGGTAACTCAATTATGGTATCGTTATCAATATATTTACCATTATGTTATTCACAAGACTCGACACGATACGAAAAAATCATTTTACTTTTCATTCCGGCCTGGTCAACGCTAAATTTTAGACATGCCCTCCGAAATTGCCTTTTTCCAGTGAAAATAGTTCTGAAAAAAGCATAAAAGATACGCTTTTTTATCTTAAAGCTTCATATATCGCTACCAAACGCTAAAAATTCAAATAGTGACCCTGGCCAGGTTTCGTGGATCAGTAAAGGAACGGATTTTCTCGAAATTAACTCGTATGCTACTCGTCCTTAACCGCGATCCTTCGACAGCGGAGCCTCACCTTGGTCATTGAGAGCATGGGCGTATGGGTCTTAGGAACCAAGAGGAAGATGAATGGGGGTGGCCGAAGAGGCCTTAGAGCCGCGGAGCTGGAAATCCTCTGTAGCGCATTCACACGGACCTCTCAAGGGACTGGACTAAGCTCTATTTGAACCCACAAACATCTGGTGCTTGGGTGGTTTCCCATGGAATGGCAAAACGGTGAAGGAAGTCAGCAAGCTCTCAAGTGATTGAGTGGTCAGGTAGTTTTAAATTCACTAATCGTGTTTAACTATATGGTATTCCATTTTATGGTTTCCTGGATGAATATCTATTACTTATACCACTTTATTGTTTAAAAAAAAGCAAATTTAACTTCGTATATGTAATAAAGATGTGGTCTAATTAATAGATATTCATTCAAGAAACTTTTAACTTCTTTATTCAACTTCCTTTAGATTTCTTGATTCAAAATAAATAGTTTTAGCGTATGTTATTTTAGTTTCATTCCACGATTCTAAGTTTTTCCATCAATGACGGTATACATGTAGGTTAAAATGCAATGTTAAGGGACACAGAATGTAAGTTATGTACCCCTTACGATTTTTAGTCAAAAATCTTCCGTCTATTTGAGCCGACTGTCGTGCCATTTTCATGGGGTGAACGATATTTCACGTCAACTGGAGTATCTATTGGCTAATAACTCAATATGCATACCGTAACCAGCCTAAATCGCAATCCTAGTATAATTCTTGAGGTAGTACTAAATTGATTTAGGTATTTTTTATAATGACATATTTTACAATTTATGTTTTTTTTCGTATTATTTGATAGACATCGGGAAAATAACATAAAAATTCTGTTTTTCAAATGAAATTTCAAGAAAATTTAACAAGAGACCATTTTTTGCCGGTGAGAATATTTTGATATTTTCATGGAATTGACGTACCTCACACCAACCCCGTTTAATACGAATTCTTGTCTCTAATAGAGTCAACGTTTTTTTTGGCTCGGTATTTCGTAAAAGTTTACGCATGAAAATAAAGTTAAGAATAGAACATTACAAACTTTCTGCGGAAGGCATATTATTTTTCGAAGAAGAATGACGTCGGAATTGATGAGCCTGAGTACGGTGATAGGATCAACGTGCAGGGAAGGCGAGCGTTTCAAACTTGGGATACATTGATTTCACCTCAAAGGCCGGCCTCTCGCCCCATTCACCGAATGCTGCAACCCCGGTGGAAATATCGAGGACGGAGTTTTGGCGCGGTGCGGAAACCTTTAGATAGCGGCCAAAGGTGAAATGTGGGAGATTGATCGTGGGAAGACCTGCTCCCCTCACGTCTTACGGTTTTCACTAAAGATTTAGGGAAGATTGGTGCGGCTGTGCAAGCGGCGAGGGAAAAGAAGATAAGGAATCTGAAAGGATAGATGAGGATTTCGGAGATTCAAAGCGCTTCATCACCTTCAAAGACGGCCAGTTTCGTGGGCCTTGTTTCCCCTGTTGCCCTAGAACTTGAGATAAAATGATGCAAGTGAATAAATAAAGCTTCTTCCCTGAGGATGTTCTAAAGAGAGTAATAATGCATGAACATATTCTGTGATATTACCAATTTTTCTGTTCAACAGAATAGGTTTTAAAAATTCTTCAATTTGATGCTTTCTAATTTTTCAATTATTTCAAACGGTGAACCTATATTTCCGCATAGCTAAGTGGCTAAACTAGTTGAAATCGACTAAAGGACAGCAGCCAAAGTGAAAATAAAACGATTGTAATTTGAATTTCTAAGGAGTTCGCTTGAGGAATTTTGATGGAATTGAGAATTAATATAAAATGCTCGTAAGTAATGATAAAGATGTAACACAGAGAGCTATTAATCGAAGACATTAATATTTTTTTAATGCTGAGATACCAGCCTCTTCTACCTGTTATATATGAAGTCCTGACTGGGTTCTTTCGACGAATTGTACGTTACCGATACGGAATTTATTTGAATCATATCATAAATGCTTTGAGGCCAGTTAATTAATTTACACTATGCATGCTTTACATGGCACATGAACTCTTAAATCTTCCCTAGAGTGAAAACTTATTAAATCGATTTATAATTAGTCAAAATAAATACACTCTATCCCTTACTTATGATAAAATTGGCACTTAAACGGTAAGTAGAATAACTCACCATTTATGCACCTATAAGTTTAGCCCAGGATGCAATTGAAGCTGTTGCCATTATTACCGCATTCCTTTCCACTCTATCAACTGAGCAAGAGACCTGAAGTGTCACCTAAGGGAGGTTTGCTCCTTCAATTAAGTAGCTTCGTGGTACAGCTTAATGCAAGAAATTAGATAAAGTAATAATGCATCTTCCTTGGACATATGAGATATTAATTGGTTGCTGACATGGAACTTCGTGGTAACGCCAATTTAAACGCTGCATTTCTGTAAGCGTAACCTACCGACTGTGGGAGATCCGAGTTTGAATCCCGTGGTATAAAACTGATTTTTTTCCATGGCAAGGTTCACCCTTCGTTTAAACAGAGAGAATAATCGTTGGTATAAATAACTTTGCACAGGTGCGTGTGTTTGCGTACAGAGTCATATGTTTCATGAATTGCTTTATGAAAGAAAGGTTAGTGGTGTAATTGGCAGCATACCTGACCGACAAAAGATTTATGGTAAATTTTACGCTTAGATAAATGAGATTCTTAAGCTTGTTGCAGTTAGCATTAGAATACATTCTGATCAGTTAGGCCACAGTATATTAGATCCAGCCACTTTTTTGGACCATTTTCCAAAAAACAGGACCGAAGTGAAGTTAGGTATTTCAGTATCGGTCTTTCGTATTTTAATGGCGTGGTAACTAACTAGAAAACTCAGTAATACAGAGAGAATGACATGATATTTCTCCATCCAGATTCAAATTTTACCCGGAAGAGTGAATTACAACGCAAAATTCTCTCTTTAATGGTTATACGGGGGTTTATGAGAAGATAAAATAAAGAAATTCCACAAAATGCTAATTTGAAAAAACCGTAAACATTTTTTCATGAATTTCAAGAGGATAATGCTAGAGAAAAAATATGAAATTTAATGATATTATTTGTTCGGGATCCGAGATTTTATCAACCGACATGAAAATTGAAAAAAAAATGATGACGCACTGTTTGCCTGTTGCTAAATAAATGTAAGATGATCGTTAGTTTAATCAAGTCCATAGCTCAGTTTCCGCAACTGTATTCTCCTTTTCCGCAACCAAGAAGTTCATAAGTTGATTCTCAACCAGAAGTTATATCATTTGTAGTGATCATAGGAGATATCTCATCAACGTGATTATTTCATTGCGTTGTTGGTTATGTTATTGTGGAAGCTGTAGAATACCTAAGCTCTCTTTCTAATTTGGAGCTCAGTTGTAATAAATATTCTATTTATATAATAAGAAACAACTAAAGCCAGGGAGGAGATTTTTTGTCCATTTAGGAACCCTAACCTTATTCAACTACACATCGCATAGATGACATTCTGCCTACCCAATTTTATTTACCAAGTCTCGGAGCCAAGAGGTAACAAATTTCTAGCGGAGATACCAACACAAATTAATGTTTGGGTGAAACACAATCTTTTGTCGCAATTTCGCTAATTCAACGTAAGTACCCTCATCCGCCTGAGGACAGGGATTATATTCCCTGCTTGTAACCAATTCCCTTCGCAATCATCTCCCACTTCTCAGATTTATGAGTAACATCCGTTGCCAACCAAGGAATCCGAGACCTTTGAGAGAACGCGTGTTCTGTGCTTTGTGGAACAAGTTCGCCCTCTCATTTCATCATAAAACGATTAATAAGTCTATTAATTCCACCTATGGATTGTCTCCTAACTAATTACGGTAATAAATCGTACTCTGCCCTCTGTGATGAGAATTTAAAGGGCTAGGTCCAAGTAATCTACTTAATTATCCTTCTCATTTTCGCTAGAAAAGCCCACTAACATTTTCAGCATGAGTGAAAGTAGTGAAAATAGGGTTACAGAGGCTTTATTCCACTAAAAATTATCTCAAGTATATCTAGATAATTATTACAACCAGTATTCGTTATTGAGGATATTAGCATTATGAAAGTAATGATGATAGATAACGATAAGCGAGTTGCATATTTATTTCCTATTGGTAAATTGAAATTGATACCATTTCTGTTAAGTTTTGGTTAGATAGGATTGTATGAGGTGTGAAAATCACTATACTAGGTGTGAAATCTATCGTACCGCCAAGCTTCTCATGTAAAGCGATGGACCAATATTTTTTCTTAGCAACGTATGTAGTCTTGAATGTCAGAAGCTATCAATATCATTAATTGAGTTTTGGAACGCGAATGACACGGCATATTTGTGCTTAAACGGCAGTTTCAGGCGTCTACGTGTCCAATACTGCCCATATACCTATCCACCGAGCCCGGGATACTTACAAGGGGAGTGTAACAAAACTGGGTCTCATATTTCAGTCAAACTTAGTCTTGTAGTCCATCTTGGAGCTGACCACGATTCACCCCCAATTTGGGGGTGAATCGTGGTCGCAGAAAACGCAGTTAATCATTTACAGGTTCAATATATTCTTTAGACGTACGCCATTTTCAATTAGGAGCGGTAGCCCGGAGGTTGCGGTATTTGACTTCTACACTAGGTTCGATCCTGGGACGCGACATTTTTTTTCATAACTTTATTCTACCTTTCATTTTACAAAAGCCTGCTGTTCAATATTATTTCCATGGTTTTCAATGAAAATTTTATTCTTCTAGCCTATATCTAAGGGAATATAATGAACCTATAAATGTTTATCTGCGTTTTTTGTTTAAACTATTGGTTATATAACCCCGTATGTGGAGTGATTCGTGGTCAGCTCCCGATGGACTTCAACACTGCAAAGTTTGATTGAAATCTGAGACCCGGTTTTGTGACACTCCCCTTGTGAGATGCAATGAATGATGCGGTCTTTTACTTCGTAACTTTGCACCACAAAATCAACACACGCAACAAGATCCGTCACTACAATATATAAGTAAGAAATCAAAACATTCAAAAAATACATGAAGAACTCATGCGCATTGCAAAAATACCTCTGAGTTACATTATTACAAAACTTTTAACGCTTAGTAAGTTACACTTAAAGCCGACTTTATAATTTCTGGTTAGCGCTAACCGTATGATGATACAGCGCTCACCTTTACCTGGCGATGGCTGAAAGTCCAGGTTTGCTTGAAGTCTAACCTTACTCAGAAGCTAACTAGAGCTTTCAACTACCTCTAGGTGAATTTATAGGCAGTCTCGCCTTGTGGATTAGCTTTAACCAGACATAGTACAACCGGTCCTTAGTATGTTACGATTGAAAAAGAATGCCATTGAGTATGAATTTAGTATCCATTTAAGAATTTGTGTTTATTCTTAAAGAGGATGTTTCTTAAACTTGTAAAAACTTTTTACGATACATAATTCATGCGATCATTCGTTTGACTCCGTCGAGAGTCGCGGTGTTACGAAGCATTGTTAGCGTATTTTATGAGCCTCTTGTCCAAGACGAATATTCTGCCACCAAGAGCCCCCTCAGCATTGAAAGGTTTCGTGTTTGAGTATCCACTGGAGATATTACGATATTTCCGTCCTTCCCCTGAGAAGGGAACATTCAGCATGTGGAGAGGGTTTCAGGTTTATCCGTGCTGCGAGATCAAAGGATACAGTAAACGAGTCCTGGGGCGTCGGACTCGCATCAAATATAACTTCATTTAGTGTTCTTGCGCGTCCACGTGTTTAATTGTTCTTAAATATTATTTACAACCCATCGTGCCCCTCGTACTTCGATATTATTTAATAATTCAATAATTGACACTCCAGTAATTGTAATGATACCACATAAGCCATAATAGATTGAAATAGTTAACTTATATTTATAGAACACCTCATGAGAAGTATTTTATGTTGAGGCAACAGCATTAAATCGACCAGAAAATCTCCTAAGGAAGGGAGCGTGTTTAACTCTGGCAAACTAGAGGAAACAATAAATGAAAAAAATACATTGAAATGTTTTCTGAAAATACTAAAACAGATTTTGGCACCTAACTAATCGCGCAACCATAACAGCAGCCACAAATGTCCTTAAAAACAAGTTTATTCAAACAAAAAGTGCACATGTCGGTTAGTTTTGATTGAAGAGGGTAGAGCTCACCTCGAACTAAGCCACAGGCGTGTAAATTCAACACATTAGGAGATAGTTCCTTTCCATGAGCCATCTCGCGCCTCGAGGGATTTGTTTCAAAACAAGTTATTATTATAATAAATAGTGAATGAGGCAATTATACGTAATTGGTGATTCATTCCGAAATGTTATACTATTTCCATTCTAATTTCGTGTTTTGATTGGTAGATATTAATTAATACGTACAGATATCCTGTATATACTCGTACGTGTAATGGGTGCCTTCCCCTTCATTGTTCTTCCTTGCGCCGAATTACTCTTTTTAAACTTATGTAAACACCTTAAAAATTTTAGGGAATATAAATTAGATCGTTATTAACATTTACTTTTATCTCAAATTTGATTATTTTTATCTTTTAATTATTTTATCACGTTCATTCTCTTATGTATTTTTATCACAGTAGAAACAGGGAAATGCTGAACGGAATCATGTATATACGTGCATAAAAAGTACATGTATGACCCCGTAAATAAATATGAACAAGCAGAACAACATCTGGTGGGTCTTTCTAGCATTTTATATGCCTCATCCCCCAGTGGATAAATGTCGCCGCCGGAATGAACTCCTCCCTCCGCCCTAGTAGTAAGGTTCCGTCTCATCCACGCCACACGCTTGACCGCCCACCAGCGATATTCCGATATCTGCGTCCCGCCTTGAGAAGAACCCCATAATGCGTCGCGTAGAGAGGGCTTTAGGCCGCCTGTAGAAAAGGGACGCGTTGAGATGGTGGCAGGGGGTGAAGATATGCGGGAGGACCCGAGAAGTAAGGAGTTGGGAGATGGGGAGGCGAGTAAATACTAAGACGGCAGAGCAAATAATAAGGGCTCAGGGTTCCGAGAGCGAGAAAGGATCGCATCCCCATGCGGGAGGACAGTGAGTCGGAGATGGAGGAGAGAGGTTTTGTGTAAAGGGAAACTTTCTTTCGATCCGATTGAACGAGCAGTAGCCATGATCTCTTGTTTACCGTAAATTACTTTCAGATATAGGTAACTGGATAGATACAGAAATGGGGCTGAGTAACTAGATACTAAAATTTTTTATTTTGGTAATAATACAGGATGTTTCCGGAGGAATCTACAATACTTCAAGAGGTGGTTGGGGAAACGATTTAAAGTATTTTTTTCATCCTTAAATAAGGGGTTGCAACTCCTTACTTACTAAGGTATGGATACGCAAACATTTTTGGATGCAATTTGCATCTATCATGAAAACGATTTTTCTTGGGTGTTACAATAAACTTGAGTAAAATAATTATTCTCAAAATGAGTGAGATTGCGCGTTCGTATTGTATATCCCTCGAAGGTCTCGCTTTATTAAGTTCAACGATTAATTGTGTCAGGCAATTATAATCTTACATTTTCGTCCAAACTTTACTATTTAATGTCCTTAAAAATTCAGAGTATTTAATTAAATGTCGGGAAGGCTGGATACACAAGGTAACTGTTTTTCATGGTAACTGCAAAGTGCATCCCAAATTAATGTTGCGTTGCCATAGCTCAGTAACTAAGGAGTTGCCAACCCATGTTTATGGATAAAAAATGCTAAAAATTGTCTCCCCTACCACATCCTGAAGTAATTGCAAATTCCTCCTGAAACATCTTGTGCATAGGAAAGGTACATAGGTATTTTTAATACAAGTAAAATATCAAGATAAAGAAACTGGGCTGAGATACTATTGAAAATCGCTATCAATCTCGTATACTATGTTCGGAAAAATATAATTATACAGCTGCTCGAAAATAACTCAAGTCAAAGTTTTATGAATTACCCATAATTATAATGAGGACATGTTCCTCCCTCTTCAATGTCCTTTCCTCGCGCCGAATTACTCATTTTAACCTTATCCAACCATCTTGAAGTTTTCAGGGAATATAAAGAAGACCGCTATGTACTTTTTCTTGCTTCTTAAATTTGATTATTTAGCTTTTAATTATTTTCTCAGGTGTAATTATTATTAATTTAGATATATAAAGAAAATGTTGAATCTGCTCACCCTGAAAATTTAAAGATGATAGCTTAAGTTGAACGTGAGTTTTTGATCCCTAAAAAAAAAACTCAAGGAGGTATGCATTCTCACGAGGTTAGACTTTCCACTAGTGAAGGATAAACTTGACCGTCTCAGTGGTGTCTATCACGGTTCACCATTCACTTGTCTGAGTCAGTCGCGAATGGTCTAGCGTCGGTCATCACCTATGTAATCACGACCGTATCGGTCACGACCTACATCACGACCGATGTTGATTGCGACCGATGTCAATTGCGACCATTGGAAGTGTATGATCGGTCAAGACCAATATCAGTCGCGACCGATATTGCGTATTGAAACCGCCCTATTACGCGGGATCTAATGACGGTACCGACTTATTTAGTGAATAATCGACGTCTGACTCCGGTCGCGAACGGCCAAAATGATTGCATCGTTCGTATGAGTGTTTCCGTTCATCAATCAATCGTACAGATGATCTCGATCGTGTGTTTCGGTCGCTCACGACCGTTATATTCGGTGATCATTCAAGTCCGACTCTGAGTCACCGATGGAGTCAGTGGAAGACCGCCCGCCATCCTTACTCACTTCTTTTCCACATAATACCCAGGAGGAAACTTCTCACGTTGTCTCAATGCCGTGCCATATTCCTCTGAAAATGCTCTCCTCCCCGCTGAGCCTTCTCTCCCCTGTAGGCCACTTTTAATATCCTCGCGCCACCCGCTGTTATCCTTGCTCCAGGCATCCTGCTCCCCAACGGTGGACTTCTTACTCGTGGTGTCGTAGATATTTGTCCAGTTAAAAGGTTTTTTAGTCTTAAAAGTTTTGATTTCTTCCTTTGTTTCCTTTTTCCAGGGCGACAAATCCTAGTATGAGTTTTTCAGCAGAATTTCGTTGCGGAAAATTGCGTAAAAAGTTTAATTTTCGGATTTTTTGTTTGTAACTTGGAATATATAAACATTTTGCAAATACATAACTTCTCAGTTCAAAATTAAGGTGGATGCAATATTATAAAAATGTTATGCCTTTGTTTTTTTTCCACATTAACTGTTTGGTCACCAGCGCCTTATGAAAATCATTATCTGTATCTACCAAAAACTCAATTTCTCCTTTATTAATATTGAGGGATGGGTATGTATGTGTTTTTACTTTTTAAAAATGAGTATTTCTGGCAATATCTTCTTTAACGGCGTACGTAAACTTGTGGAACTGATTCTTGAGAGTGAAATAATAGGTTACAAGTGTTTTTTTTAACTTGTATAAGTTGTTATTTTGATTAAATATTCTAACCAGAGGAAAGATAAACATCGAAAGACTATCATGAAAACATCAATATTAAGGTAATGGTTTTCAGTTCTTTTTAGCCATGGCTTTAACTCCAGATTCTATAAACTCGATTGTTTCTGGCTTTACTTTGAGAAAATCCATTCCGAACAATGAAAAGTGATGGTACTTTTCAACACGATTTATTCAATACGACCGGTTTCGTACCTGTACCTGATGTACCTGATGATGTCGCCTCTGCGACGATTGTCCAGATTCTATATTCACTTTGGTATACGTGCACTTAGCAAAGTCAGCTAAACATTAACTAATACACTTTAAATTCCAATACTCACAAGATCTTCCAAAAGGTACTTTGTACCTGGTCTCAAACAAACAATGATTATTATTTATTTGAGGCCAGGTATGAATAGAGGTACTAGCATGGGATTTTAAAGGTATATGCTGACTTAGAGCCCTGTGACTTTGAAAAATACTCTTTCATCTATTTAATAAATTACATATTATAATTGTTTGATGCCAGATTTCTTGTGAGTGACAAATTAATAGGCATAACTTAATCCCCTAATCCCGAAAAAATTAATTTTCTCCCCAAAGAATCGGAGAGCTTATAAATTTTTTGTCCTAATTAATGCCGTCAGCTTATAGATGTCACAGGGGCTAATTGAAAAGCCTGACGAGTATTCATTAAGTCAGTTTCATATAAATCTCCCCAAGGATAAATGTCAACAGTTGGGAAAAAACTGGGATACTTACTGGAAATATGAAGGCAAGGTTTACCAATACGAGCATAAAAGTTGTGTTTTTTCGTCGTAATTATACCCAATAAAATTACGACCAAAAATATTGGTCCCTTGGGGATATATTGGCGCGACTGAAACAAGAACTTAAGTGAGAGAAAACAATATCACGAAGCAACAGAGGCTTTGATATTTTATGGTGCCATTCTGATGCCAGCAAGTCTGAAAATCCGGGGAGAGAAATATGGTATCAAGCTAATTGGAAAAGTGAAGGGAAGCAGAAAGGGACAAACAAACTAAAGGAGAATCGGAAAATGAAAGGAAACGAAACTGGTTATTTTGGGCAGTGGACAGGAGAATTCGTGAAGTTAAGATGCTACTGTATGTTTCGTGTAATTTTTCAAAGTAATCCACAATTTTGGGTCCCCTACTAATTGTAAGTAAAATCTATGCCCTCTTGCTACCCCCACAATCTCAGTACGTTAACATGACAGAACACCTAATAAATTCTGTAACGAGAGTAGTCATGGCATAAATATGATACGTTAGTTACAAACAAGTGCTCCAACCTCAGGTAATTCCCTAGAGCAGAGACTCAGATCAATCCAAACTGACCGTATGGGTTGAGTTATTGAGTGGACGAGTGAGTTTTTAAACATAAGAATATTCAGTGAAAAATTGATGGAATTTCCTCTCACATTTTCATAATAATCCCTATCCGTGGGTGGCCCGCAGGTTTATAAAGCGTATCCACTTCTGCTTTAGACGAAAATGGAAGCATGGTGACATCCGAGACATCACTACAGGCTCACATTTAAGATAGAATTGTGAACTCTTTTTTCCGACATTTCATCCTTTGAATGGCATTGCTGGCTTACTATTGGTCCAATCAAAAATTAATATTGACCATGTAACGTTCATTATAATTTCCTTTTTGTTTTTAAGGGAAATATTTTTCCCTCTTTCATTCATACGCTGCTGCGATAATTCAATTCGAATATCAGTTTAGTCTAAATTACGCTGGCTAATGACTCTTTTTCATTGAAATGAAAAGCTAGATTCCATTGTTTTGAAATCCTAAATTGGCTAGTTTCATCGTAAAACTGAAATACAAGACTTTGCTAGGCTTCTATAGCACAAAATGTAATCGTGTTAAGGTCAGTCATCGAGCCGAAGTGAACCGTAGGCTGGTCGGATGGAACTATCTATAAAAATTTCCCTTCCGTTAGTTATCATTCGATTCCCTTCTTGCAAATTTTCAACGGTCTGAGAATGATAACTTCTGAAACTTCTGAGATTTCCATTCATTTAAGCTGAAAAGCGGCTTACAAATTTATCGATTACAAGGGTACCTACTCTGAAATTGGAATTTTCCATTACTGCATCATCTTCAAGATGCAAGAATGCATCGCTTTAATTTTAATATTCTCCGCTAGTGGCAGTTACGAGCTTACAGTGTAATTTTTATTTGACATAAAAGCAGAAGAATTGAAGTCCAAAGAATCAAACAGGTAATGTTAAAGCTAGTATTGCTACTATTTCTTACAAATATGAACCAGAGAAAAAATTACATTCATAGATTGAACTTACCTCGATAGCTCTATGCACACTTCGAGTACGATGGAAGTTTGTTTAATTTATTACACTTTGATATTAAGGAAAGGACAGCCTACTCACGGCAGTATGTGTTTATGCATTTGCGTAAGAACATGGAAAACACACCAGGTGAGCGTGTACCGAGTGTATTCACTTTTATGATGGCACTAATGCGGTTACTTATGTGACGGACTAGAGCAAAAAATCACTGAAAAAGGAATAATTAGATGATGGTAATCCACGCATGCGATAAGGTAAATTGATGCCAATATTCCAACGCGATTTTGAAAATATCATCGTCCTGTTGCTCTCATTATCTTCGAAACCCACGAAGCCATTATCCCTCAATTATATTGATTGCCCAGTGGAGAGTTTTGTCATACCATATGAAAGCCGAATAAGGGCATATTTTATTCATGTACCTCTACGTCGCGTAGTTTCCCTATAACGCGAGCGTCATACCTTTTCGGTTCATTGAAAGATTAATCAGTCCATTGAAACGGACGGGTGAATTTGAATGCCTGAATCCGTGATGTTACGACCTCGTTCGGGGTCACACATGTTTTGTGTGCCGCTCTATTGAGTGACTGCGGGGAAAGAGCATTGGGGTACGGAGGTTCGGGAAAAGTCAAAATTGTCGTCGGGGGAAGAGTCATTTTGAACAATGTGGGGTTGTCAGGGCCATCGTGTACACAGTTCCGAGAACACGAAATACAGAGTGGGCATTCAGATGGTATTCATTAACACAGAGAGATGTAGTGAACGACGGAGAAAGCTTTCGCTGGCCGACGCGACGCAATTTAAACAGTTAAATCATCCTTTAGGACCCCCTCTAATTAATTGTACCGTCACTTTCGTTGAATAACTTTCTCTTTTGATAGATTAAAACATTTAACTCGATTGACCCTTGAAAAGCTCATTTATACCATTGGAGTTTTGCTTAAAGTACTGAATATTCTTTTTAGATATTTAGATATCTTCCCGAAGCAAGTTTTTGTATCGAAAAATATACCAAAGATTGCTTAAATAGGCATGATACAAAATTTTGCTCGAACAAATGAATTCCCCGTTATAGTAAAGAGATGATTTCATTTTTTTTTGGGAAAATATAATAGGAACCAATGGGAACATGGGGTAAATTTTAGGCACAGTATTCATGCTCGGAATTGTGGATTGTGGTCAGTATAATTTAAGGGTTCGACAGTAAAAGTTGGCCATATATTATTATATTATGGTAACCTTTGAGAAAGATAAAACAATTAGCATTATAATTGATTTTAATGTAAATTATGCTTTAAAAAGCAACTGCCTTGCTTGGCTCCCTGCACGCTATATTTTCGGATTTTTTACTTAAAATTATATGACTTAGATATCAATTTAAATTAATAATAGTAATGTGAGTTCAAAGGTCTTCGATTTACTAAAAAAATAGTGGAATCAGGGGGGAATTTAGGGTAAATGGGTCTTAGAAGTTAATAAATGTTGATATTGATCGAAACTTTGTTGTTTTAAAATTATCACTCTAACCAATGTATACCATTTTTAATAGTTTAAAACACCTGTTTATGCCGATGAAAATGGTGATTACTAGCAAAATAAGATACTTAGATACAGCTTAAATACTGAAGTCAAATTTTTAAATATCAACGTAAGCGAAGGAACCTTGAGATGATTATATTTGGAGATAATCAGTTTGTTAAAAACTGCGATGCTTACATGGTAAATGATGAACAATGACGCTGTTTTGCTTAAAATGTGTTTCCGTACCCCGAGAAATACCCTATCGTATTGAATGTTTTTGAGTTTTTTGTAATAAATGCAATTATCCGCATTCATAATTTAACTACAGTTGAAAATCTTTGTTTTTCCCACGCTATTAACGATTTTCTGCGATCAGCCCCGCTGAATGGTAATTGGCGAATGTCGTATTTATTCTGTACGAACCATGCTTCGGAATTCGACGAAAAAACAGCGGAGAAAGCACCTGATGGGAGCTGACAGGACATCCTAACACTACCACTGTCTACTCTAGGTAGTCGTGGTCCCACTCAAGTATGCGTGCGCTATACCGATTGCTATGATATTTCACGCTTTCGACCGGGCAAAATACGCAATTGCGCCAGATTTCCGATGACTTCTAATTTAGATAATTTGGCAAAAATGCTCTTGTAAGCGAAGGAGTTGGCAATGACTCCGTGGAATGAAATATTGGATATATTTCGTCCCAATAGCGGACTTGTTAGCTAATAACTCCCATTTTTTTGTGGGCCGTGTTATGCCATTTAACACTAGGTCTTTTTCGCATACCTAAAAGCCCCATTATCGGTCATTTTTACCGATTTTTTCTTTGTTGTGGTGGCGTGTGTCAGCAATTTCTTTTACATATTATGTTTTGAAGTACGATTATTTTTTTAATCTCTATTTTACAATAATTTCAAATGATAAATAACATTTTTAAACAATTAATTTTTCAAATTGAACAAAACTTTGGAAGGTATACTCCGAGGTAGTCCATGCAATAACTCTGTGATATAACTGCATGGTATAAAAGAAGAAATTGTATGGAAACATGCAAACACTTAGGTGCGAATTCAATCTGCTAACGTGAGTGCTGCTCATAATGCTGAATAAGTCTGATTTTAAAGGACACAACTAATTATCAGAATATTAATGATACCAGTAAAAATGACCACTGTTAGATATATCAGCAAATGTTTCATAATTCATGCTGTCGATTATAAACATTTTTGGCGTGTTATCGGAGGACAAAAATTCATTTAAAGTCAAATATCAACAATTTTTAATCATCGCAAAAGAATAGAAGACCAATTGAAATTCAAAAACGGTCAAAATGGCCGCTTCGGCGCTTTTAGTGTTAAGCGCTTAAGTCATGTGAAATTCGATATCTCGCTTCATGCCGTTGTGGGCCGTGCCACGGACAGGCGCTGGGATTGGGTGAAACGGCACGGTTTCCCCCCGGATCCTTTAATGCCTGCGCTGGATGAGTCGCGATGCCCCACTTGAGTAGTGAGTCTCAGCAGGTGCGGCCATGCCGGATACAGCGGGTAGCTCGCGGAGAAACTTAGTTCACCCCTCCCCCCCCCCTGTCGCGCTGTTAGTTGCGACCCCGCAAAACCGAAAGTTTTCCAAATAAGTTACGAGATATCACTTATATCTGGGCGTAAAAACGGGCGAAAAAAGTGAACTAACAAGAATGGAAAAACGTCCGTAGCAGCAATACGAAAATTTTATAAACACCCAACTCGCATTAGTGTTCACATATTTTTTTACAAAACAGTGTACCTGTTCATCAATGTGGGTGGGGGAGAAGTTGTCGTATTTATTGCAAAAGTCTTTAAGCAAAATCAGTACTGAATTGAAACGAAAGCATTCAACAAATTTTCTTTAAATCGGCGAAAAATGATATGTATTAGGTAGTATAAGATATGTAACAAAAATAAAACTATTTTTTCAAGGAAATAATCTCATAAACTAATGTCACCACTTAGTTTGCTCCCTCCCCCCCCCCCCAGTTATGATCCTGGGTACGCCCTTGAACCCATGTGCTCTTTTTGATTCGAGTCTGTTTGAATATCTGCTCCCCCACTTACACAGACCCTTTGCGTGTTGTATATGCCCAAGGATGTAGCAAGACAAGAGTCAGTCCTTTCCTTTCATCGATTTCAGCAATTTCCTATGGAGAATTCCTGCAACTAGGAAGAAATCAAAGCCTCAAAAGAGGTGTGCAACTTGCAGGGGGGGATCCAGGATTTCTTTCTGGGGGGAGCACAAGCAAGGCCGTATCCAAGATTTGGTTCTGAAGGGGCACAAGCATAGGCGCCGACTCCATGGGGCCTGAGGGGGCTCGAGCCCCCTCAATAATTCTTTTGGGGGGGCGGAGCCCCCCCAATAATTCAAGAATTTAATTAAGTGATATTATCATGCAGTGGCGCCGACTCCATGGAGCCTGAAGGGGCCCGAGCCCCCTCAAAAATTCGTTATGGGTGTGAGGAAATAATGTGTCAGGCTTGTAGATTTTCCCCGGAGTGTACAGATATCGAGATTCGAGTTATCAGTGTTCTAATGTTGATCATATGACTCTTCAAAAATGCTTAAAAAACTTAAAACTCACTACTTATAAAATTTCCCAGGGCAAGATCCCTGGTTAGGGCCCCCCCAATATTTTTTGTAAGTCGGCGCGCCTGGGCACAAGGATACCTCGTAATGCCAAACGAACGCAATGATAATGGGACCGTATTAAAAATCTTGCATATTTTCTAAGGGTCTAGGGGGCACATGTCCCTGTGCTCCCCCCCCCCCCCCCAGATCCCTAGATCCACCTATGGCAACTTGTACCTAGCATGGAAAAAGAAGAAACAGCATGTACTGGTGAGAACAATATGCAATGGACATAGGCGGATCTAGGGGGGGGTCATGGGGGCACGTACCCCCCCAGACCCTTGAAAAATATGCAAGATTTTTAATAACATTCCATTACCATTGCGTTCGTTTTGTATTACGAAGTATCCTTGTGCCCCCCAGACCAAAATCCTGGTTAGGGCCTTGCTTGTGCCCCCCCAGAAATAAATCCTGGATCCGCCCCTGGCAGTGGACTTATGCTTGGATTGCTTCAAACTGTATCACACAAAGCAGAATTACTAAGATAAATTCATTTAAATATTTCTATATTGGCATTTGAAACAACAAAGTGTAACTTTCTCTATGGAATGATGCAGTAATAATAGAACACATTCAAAGAAATGGGTGAAGTCATGAATTTTCGTGGAGGCAAAAGGGGTAATCATTTCAAAAATATCCAATCGGATATGAAATATTTAATCCTTTATCTCTAAACTGTATTATGTAACTATTTTTAAAAATTGCATAGCATATTAAAGACCTCACAGATAAATCAAAACAAAATGTAGAACTTAAAAAACTGAAAATTTATCCATAGTGTGTAGAGAATGAGATACATAAGACATTAAATTTTATTCAAATTGTTTGAAAAATTAGCCTATAGTAATGCATTATTTTACTCAGGTTTACAAAAATTGTCAGCTACACTGATCATATATGTATCATGAAAGTTATAAATTATTGAATAATAGGTTGCCAAAAAGACAAAGTCATTGCAACCCTTTCCAGCTGCTGCGATGGGATTTAATTATATCTCCGCGGTGCTTATAATAAAATTAATGATTAAGGTATTACTCAGGTAAAATGTTTTAGTGACTAGGTATGAGTTCATTTTCAGTATAACCATTCACGCAGATTACACCTAAACCTCTCCATTGTCAGTGCCAATGGATGGTATAGTCAATGTTGATGGCATACATTGCCACTGTAAACTTTCCTGGTTGGCATAGCTAAGTGTTCCTCCAATACCGTTTCCTTCAAAGTTTTTTTTGTTGTAGTGTTTACCCCTTCCAGAAACCATAAATATGTAGTACCTCAAGTAGATAAATTTCTTGGCAAAAGTTTCATTTAGTTGCAAAGTCCTCTATGTGCCATTTTACAGTAATTACATCCCGTTTATACATCATGGAAATGATATTTGCTGTCAGCAATGCCACCATCTAGTATGACCTTAAAATATAATAATCTTTTCTCTGAATATATATTCAAAAGGTCATTCCTCAGTATTCCTTACTCCAAAGGCTCGTAGGCCAGATGTGGTGAAGGAAGCCATCTCATCTGCCCAATAGAAGCGTTTTTAACCATATAAAAATATCACGGAAGCAATTTCATCATGTCCACTCATATACTGGATCTGACAGGCACAACAGGAGATTTTTTTTTATTTCTCCGTGTCACTATGCTGTATAGACCCCTAATGCTTATACAGTAAAATCTCTTTACATCGTAATGGAGGGGACCAAAATTTTGACAGTTTGATGTATGGAGGTTCACTAAAGAGCAGGTTTTAGTATTAGGCACCATTTTTTCATATCCTTCGGAAATGAAAGGCACTGCTGTCTTTTAAACAATAGTATTTATGTGTTTAAACAAACATGCATGCATTAGTGAACATGTGTTTATTATTTCATAATAACAGAAAGCAAGTGCTACTGCATGATTTTTACCATGATTCGAGAGAAAACAATGTGAGCTTTCTTAATTCAACAGTTACTTAAAATTATTAGGATAGTTCGATACCTTTTTCCTTATTTACTGTTAGGTATGCTCTCATATGGAACAAAATGGCCATAACAAATGGTTTACGTGAAAATTACAGCATATTTAAGGTGTATAAGAAAAAAATACACATGAAACATTTATTGTTGAAAATATCATTCCATATACGTAATCACAGCTGCATTAATGGTGTCTAGTTGTCTTGGTACGATTTGCAGAGGTAGTTAGACCATCTCAGGGGTGTCTCCTTGGTATGATAAGTGGAGGTTTTTTGAGATAAAGAGGTTCACTATATAGAGGTTTGCCTATAAATTTACATGTAAATCTGACGGGACCACAGGGGTGGTATGAAGTATGGAGGTTTACGATGTAAAGAGGTTCACTACATAGAGGTTTTACTGTAATAGCTTTTTGTTTTGATGCACTCGATGCAGCCATTATTTCACCAACATCACCATACCGCATAAATAGTATGTAGGTACTATTAAACATGAATTAAATCGAAACTTGAAGCACGTACGTGGTGGAAGGGCTCCATATTAATAATGAAAGACACTTTGTTTCTTCCACAAGTTTATAAAAATTTTTATTTTATTACCGATTTTGGCTGTTACACCATTACCAAATAATGATAATTGATAATGATATTGATAATGGTGTAACAGCCGAAACCAGTAATAAAATAGAAATTTTTATAAACTTGTGGAAGAAGCAAAGTGTCTTTCGTTATTAATATTAATCATGAACTTTGAAGTGAAACATATATTGTCATCAGAAATAATCTTTATTTAGTGTATACCTGTCCTAATTAATGTAAAACACAGAACACACATAATTTTTTTATGAATGGAGTACAGAGAAATTGATTGTTTTGGGAAGGATTTTTATTCATCAGCCTCAATCTCATAACTATAAACAAAGAGTATGAGAAATTTATGGATATATTAGACTTTGATAGCAATTTAATTGTGTACGATGTCATCAATGCATTACATAAATAATTATTACCACCAAGGCTATTTGTATGGTAATCCGGGAATATCGATGAGTAATAATTTTTAATAAATTTGCCAAGCACAATATGTCAATTGATGGTAATGTGATGCACCTCATGTGAACATAAAAACCAGGTACATATACATATAAAATTGGGTAAGGTATGCATGCATGTTTAAAATCAGGCATTAAAACTCCAATTTATTTATAAAAATACTCCAGGGCCATCCAAGCATTAGGTTATTTACATCATAAGTTGATTGTCCTTCTCCCCTCATTTAAGACTTTGAAAAGCCACCCCTTTCCCTTCACATCTTAGGTAAGGTACAGACACATTCAAAAACCATTCCACAAAGTCACCTTCAAAAGTTGACCATTAATTGTTTATGCGCTCCATGTCTACTGGGATTCAATTTGACTTTATCAGGTTATGCAAATGGTGCAACCTGACTACCTATTTTACCTACTCCAAGAGGCTCAAGCCTGATATTAGAGACTGTAAGGTCTCATGAACCCCCTCTCACAGCCAAAACATTCCACCTTTGGAGAAAGCTGAGAAGAATTTAAGGTTTTCCTGTGAATTACCCACTACTCCATGAAATGATAGAAACATCAAAATTGTCCTAAGGTTGCTGGGAAACCGAATACAGCACTCTTATATAATTATCAGTGGATTGCAAAGATATCGCGCGCTAATATTTTTAGCTCCATATTGTCTTGAGAAAAATGCATAAATATGAAGGCAAGTGTAATTCTTATTATCTTAATGTTACCATTCCCATCCACGTCTACATTCACCTGTTTTGGTAGAGAAGTGTTTCCAACAATTATTTTTAGTGTTAACTAGTGAAATATCAGTTTAAGTTTTTCAGTCAAGTCAGTCCCAGTCAATCAGTCAATCCCTCAGTATAAGTTTTTTCAGAATACAAGTAGTGTAAGGAACCCATAAGGATAGGCTAAACTGCTTACCAATTAGCAATTTCCTTATTTATTTGTTCCAGCATACCGCAATGACTCACAATGTTCTGGCTGGGTTAATTTTTCATGTTATGAGACTGTGATCGGTAGACGATAGAAAACTGTGGGATAGTGAATATCCCAAGCAATAACTTAAGAAATAAAGAATGAGGCTATCAAGGAGTTTTTCAATGCAGCAATACATATATGGTGTTGGATTATGAGTGATTTGGCAGTCATGAGTTACAGACATTTAAAATGCGATTGAAGTTTAGGCAACATTTGGAAGTCCTTGAACAAAAATCCCGATTTTCACAGCTTCCTTAAATACACATTGTGATGCCAATAGTTCTCAGTAATTCGAAGGCATGAAAGATTACTTATCAGGGCATGAAATGCCTTACTGGGAGATTTTTTCCTGTGGCCTTTCCTCAGGGGTTGAGGAGAATTGCTAGGAATTTTGGGATAGTGAAGAATACTTTGGTAGGGCTTCAGTGAATGGTAAGAGTAAGTCAAACTGGCCCTTTAAAGACACAGAGGGCATAGGCAATACCCAAAGTTAGGGCACAGGGGAAAACACATTTGCTTGCGCTGACTGTGAGGTCCAAATTTTGAAAGTTACTGTACATATATCACAAGCAGTGATGTTATGGCAAAATTAGCAGTGCCGGAATGCATTTTCCTCAACTTCCTTTAGAAGTGAAATATTACTCTGTATGTTTTTTATTATAGGTTATAATTTACATTTTATTACTAATGTTTTTGTTTTCGTTATGAATGTATATATTAGAAACAGTGAGACTACAAAATTGATAAAAGTTGTCTATTATTATGTATTTTGGCTTACTGACTATATTATGTATGTCTTTAGTTAACCAGTGCCGGAACGGCGTTCCGGCACCATGGCACCACTGACTATAAGTTAATCCATTTAGAAAAATATCTCATTCTAAACCTGAATTTCAGTCAAATGTAATGATCATATGGTAGCAAAACCCCAGTTCCATTAAGACATAGACCGCAGAGATGATATGGCCAACAAAGCAGGTGATGAAAAAGGAGCATGGCATATTAATGGAATTATGGACCTGCATCATTAATGAAGGGCTGCTCATCTTTGCTATTCAATTTCATCCAAAAAGAGCAACAATGTTAACTCATCACAGGAAAATATCTTTCACACATTAGTTACAGTCACTTGCTCCTCTGAAAAAGGCAATTCCAAACCTTCCTCTTCCTCATAAAATCACATGAAGGTCAGGAAAAGTTCCTGGGAAGTGGTTTCATTTGGAGAGGGTCAACTTTAGACTTAATACTGCAAGACATTTGCAGGAGTTCTAAGAAGGACAATAGGATTCATTAAAACTCTTAATATGCCCCATCCAATGTTGTCAACTGCCTCAATCATTTCATTATACTTGATTAAAAAGTAATCAACATGGAAACATCGGTAAATGCATTTATGTACTTAAAGTTTAATTAAAAACCTATAATGATAATCTACACAAGCTCACATGAATTTTTGTGGCCAAAAATAAATCATGCATGCAATGCACACATTCTTTTGCTAATAAATACTGACTCAGTTACCAATTTATTACAAATATATTTTTATGAATTCTCTTTTTTAAAGCATTCAAAATATAAAAGATTTGATATTTTCATTATTTACACATTAATACCACTAGTATCAATGAATCAGACTTATTTTGTTGATCGTTCACACGAACATCTGAGATACAAAAATGCTTTTCTATCTAACAGGGTTTAAAAATACTGTTAGAATAATGGCCACAAAAATTTTCAAGTCTACCACAAATAAACCAACATGGAGACCAGGAGAAGATGATGGAAACCCTGGATAACCCTCAGTAACAATTATATCTTCAAGTGGGCCCCTATACACATCCTTCTCAGTGGCATTGTAATTGGCATAGTACCACTCAGGCAAACGTGAGCGTTTTGAATGTTCCTCCGATGGCCATTTGGTGTAACCTATGCCACCCTTGGTTCTATCCTGCTTATGCCCCTCTATATCATGAAAATCTGCATCAACAGAGGCCTGTGATGCATGAGGATAATATTCTCCTTCGTACTGCTGTGAATACTGCTGGTTGTGCTGTGAAGTTTTAGACACCTGCAAATGTTGATAAAAGTGAATTACTGCGACCTTTTCCTTGCCTGTAAATTATAGAACACATATTTATGCAACAACTGGTTAACAATACTATGAAAGCATTTACATCTAAGGAAGAGGAAATGTCAATATACACTGAGGCAGGATGTGATAAGGCTGGAGGCATTTCAGAAGTGGGCACGGAGATGAATATGGATGTTACATGACATGGAGGAAGAGAAATAATAATGTTGGGTTTAATACCGTCTGGGCTGATAAGACCGCTTCTTAAATTTAAAAAAATCAGTATTGATTTTTCTATAACATCTGAGGTAAATATTGTGACACAGTATTACTGTGATCATTCTACTCTTGCTTGAGAGATTTTTGCTCACGCTGATAGACTCTGGTTTTGGAGATAATCTTGTTTTGCTAATTGAGTCATTACCAATGATGTCCTGAAAATTTTGTTTAAAAACTTCTTCGTTCCAACACTAATACTACATCTCTTATAAATTGAAAAGGATGTAGTCCTGTATGAGATGGAAATGAAGTTTCATGTCAGCAAATTTATACCTTCCAATTTGTAATAAAAAATGGGGCAATGTTTTCAATCTTAAAGTAGAAATAAAATAAGAGTGTAAAAAAAGATTTGGCATATTCTAATTTAACATAAAAAGAGCTTTCTGATGATGCATATTGTGCCTTCGAGCAATCAATATTTTCTTGGACGTTCATAGGTTAGCTCTCAAACTTGAGTAGCTTTAATTTTTAAAACATACTGTGGACACGGTAGACAATGAAAAGAAACCTCTGAGGGAGGCAAGGATGAATGGCAAAAGTGCTAAGCAAAGAGGGGATTCTGAAAACCGTGATTTTGGGTGGGATGTTTGGTAATCAGAGAAGGGAAAGGAAAAGAACAGGGCTTAAGGATATTATTCAAGGGATTAAGACATACTCAGAGCTTCAAAATGAATAGCAGGGGTATAATGGTTTATAATAGTTAACTTATGGGGCCCAATGGAGAGAATTGGAGTTTATTCTCCTCTTCCAGGGCCATATCACGAATTAGGCAAAGTTTGTACATGTTTGCCTATAGACCTAAGATCTTAAAGGAACCCCAAGAGTTTTCTTTTTTTCCTCCTTCAAACACCACCCTGTATCACTTGATGGATAGCATATTTTTAGGACCTATAGGAGCAGTTACATATATAATTTCCTCCGTTAAGTAAATGATATTGCGCAAAATTTTAAAGGATGGATTCATATGCTCGATCATTCTTAAAATAAAGAGATGAAAGCTGGCTAACTATAATATTGTCATGAAAAATTTTTACCTTAGTGACCTTAGCTTGTCCTCCTGGTGCAAGAAGATATGATGACAAGTGAGTTCCATGAGAAGGAGAAGATGTTGTTTTTGTGGACTTATCTCTTGATGATGAATCCACAGTTGAGTTTGCCTTCCTCAGAGATGAATTTAGCTGAGGCTCAACTAGAAAAGAAAGATTTTATGTTATTAGCATGAAGCTCTATAATTGGGGTAGTTGCAAGTCCTTAGCCCCTCCCTAAATAGAGAGTCATGTTACTTAGTCGTGATGGATCCAGTGGGGGGCTGGGTGGCTATAGTCACCCTCTGGGGTATAGAATTTACACCTGATAAAAAGCCTTAAAATTCTCAAAATTTTCGAAGCCTCCCGGATCTTCAATACTACTGGGAGGTTACCCTCAGACTTCCCACCTAATCACCCACTTGACCATAACTTGAATCCAGCACTGTCGTGTGGTATTAGTCACTACAATTTAGTTTTTGATGTTACTGGGGAACTGATTCACCATTTTTGGACATTGATGTGAATTCCAGTTGCTTAAGAGGCAAACAGTTTAATCTGTGTGTACTGGTGAACTCTACCTGGAAATATCTTCAGGATATTAAACTAAATAGGAGCCATAGTTTGCCTATTTAGAAGGCATTTCCAAGGTAAAAGTACCTTCAAAGTGACTCTATTCTTCTGTCAACCTGCATCAGGACTTTTGACCTTACCCTGAGCAGCAATAGGTCTCAGCCCTCCCTTCGCTAAGCAAAACTGTCAAGGCATATAGGGATGTGATCAATGTGCCACATTGACAGTTTTTTGACAATAATTTGAGGGAAACTTGAAAGCATTAATTGTGAAATGGATTATTTGCATTTTCTTGCTTGTCAAAATATTTTGAACAAATTTCCAGCATAGATAAATCGATTTTAGAATACCAATCGAAACACGCATTTCACACATACAAATTGACACAGATAAAATTAGAAAAGAAAGTTGAACGAAACCATATCATTTTTAAAGTAATATGTTCAGCTAAAATTTTCCTTGGCACAGTTATTAACACATTCAGCGCGGAGCAATTGACATGGTCCCGTCCAAGCCGAGACACAGAGCACGTCAATTGACATGCTCTGCCGGTCGGACGGGGGACGGGACATTTCTCCGCCTCTGTACGTAATTCATATCCATTTCCAAGTCTTATGATCGTGTGCATGGCCTTCAGCAAGCTTCCCTCTTTTGACCCCTGTGCACTGTTTGAAAATAGCAGTATTTGAACGGAAGCTATGGTGCAAAAACCATTCTCTAATTTTTCTGTCTTATTTTATCAGCCGAAAATTCATGAAAATCGGGCCCGCATTGAATGTGTTAAGACTCTTCTACGCATGGCATTTATTATGACATCAATCAGTAAAATTGTAAGTATACATAATAAAGCTAAAATTATCCATTATGTACTTATCACTATGAGGCAGGGCTTGATGAGCCTCTCGTTAAGGTCAAGAACTTCTGTCCATTTTCCAACCCACCCAGCACAGCCCACACTACCTGTGTATCTCCCAATGTAAGGTAGATGCAATGTAGTACAGGATACACTTCAATTTTCTCTTTTGGCTCCATTACTGAATGCTCACCAGTGGTGTCATGGCAAAATTAGCAGTGCCGGAACACTCTTTCCTTAACTTTTTTTACAAGTAAAACATTACTGTTTTTTATTACAAGTTACGTCTGCATATTTTAATGTAAGTTTTTGTTTTGGTCACAAATGTACACATATATATTAGAAATTTTGAGGCACCAAAACTGTAAACAAAATTTTGAGATTGTTAAATAACAGGGCACTTTGCTCAATAGGCTCTAGACATAAGCAAGGAGTGAAATACATAGTTAAGTATTTAATTTAAATCTTACTTTGAGTTCACGAGCCCTGTCATTGTTAATATGAGTTCAAATGCCTATCATGACAAGTCATGCACTACCTTTTGGCAAGGTCCTAACCCACATCTTACCAAGTTTATCTGGCCAGTTGATAGTGTAGCAGATAGTGAAGGGGAAAGCATAGGATCCATTTTCGGCAGCACTAATTACATTCAGCCTTTTGTTTCATATTTTTCCAAGATTTCTCAAGGAAGACATTTTTAAAGGAAGTGAATTTAATGCAATGCAATTTGGCATATTCACAGTATGATATGGAGATAGCGACTAGGACGTACCCAGGATCAAAACTGGGGGGGTGGGGGGCAAGCCATGGTCGTTCAAGTTGTAACATAACATTTTAGCACGGAAAAGGTTAATGAAATCAAAATTTTAGGAAAATTAATACAGAAATTTATTAGTTTTTATTATTATTTGCTAGGATAAATAATGATTTTTATTTTAAATTATTAAGAAGCGAAAATTATTTTCGCTTCTAGGGGGGGGAGCTGCCCCCACCTGCCCCCCCACCGGGTACGCCCATGGATAGCGACCATTGCAATAAGACTTATAACTGCAGCCAGCTTGATACTCTTTTGGTCGACAGATGGCAGCACCAACAACTGTTACAGACCCCACCTCCCTACCATGGCAGACTTCTGTTGTGCTTAAACATGCCATAGGCAATGCCTACAGAGGGCATATTATCAATAGGAGATAGTTCAATTCATCTTGAGGGCCTATTTATGCAAAGGAGAGTTTTTACGGTCTGTGCCAGCTAGGAAGTACATCATATAAGTGAAGGTTCATGACTACAGGGATTTTGTGAAGTATGATTTATATGTAGCCTTCTCCATTAAAAAAGTAATGAAGTATTGATACTATATATATTAAAAATTGTTGAATACCATTTTACATTTACATGCATATTCTACGTGTTACTTACCAGAATATTTATTGATTTCCTTAGGGTTTTCAGTACTTGACCCAGTTGTAGGCAAAGTGAACTCCTCAGTGATTACATCATTAGATTCATTCACTGGATGAACAGCCACATGATCTTTTCCCATTGACTGAGTGTTGGATGTGGTTGTCTGTAGCACTACTGAAGGAAAATTCTCCCAGGGCCGAGTTGGGGGAGGAGTCGCAACAACCACACTGGAGGCATATGATACAGTGGACATTGCTGAAAAATTAGTTTGATCCACATTCTCCAACAACCCACCCCGAACCGTAATTATTTCAGGGAGTAAATGCACATTTGAACCCAATCCTGTTTGTACACTTTCAGTCTTTGCACTTTCACTATCACTGTCACTATCGTCAATGACCATTATCGCTTTTCCCACACTACCCTTTAAGCCTCGATTAGTCGTGGCTACAGTCCCAACAGCACCAACTTCTATCCCAACATTCTTCTTAAGTTCCACTCTTTCCACTGTGCCGATGGCTCTTGTTCCTGTCCACTTGGTAGGAAACCTACCTAAATTTTCACCCTGAGAGGGAAATGGTCCTGTCACTCCAGTAGGTTCTGTTGCTGGTTGAAGCTTGTCTTTCACTTGTCCATTTCTATTGGGAGGTGTGGTGGCATTATCTGGAGAAAGGAACACATCAAAAGGTTTCACTGTGTTTGTAGGCCTTGCTTTTTGATCACGGTGCAAAGAAGTTGACGTCACCGTGACTTTGGAGATTTCTGGGGATGATACCGCTGAGGTGTTCTTAGAAGGAATGATTGCTGCCGTTAAGTGTGAGATCGCAATAGGTTTGCCACTGGCAGAGTCTGACCATTGTCCTCTGTTCTGAGTTCCATTCACATCCTGTGGTGTGTCCAACTTCCCTGTTATTGGCACAAAGCCGCCGGAGCCCGGGAAAATTGGTCTAAAGCCAGATTCAAGTTTTGGGTGGGCAATAGAGTTCCTGTCAGCTATGACCTTAGGGTTGCCTCTTCTCCTACTTTGACCACTAGCCGGACCTCTTGGAGGACCATTGACTCTAGCAACCTTGGCTGTTCCACCAGCTCTCTTTTTCCCTGACCCAAAGAGACTGCTCCACGATGGTATTGGTATCCCAAATATAGATATACCACTGCTGTTTCCAGCATTGCCATCACCCTCTTTGTTATCACCAGAAGATTCATTCTTGGGCCTTGTTCCAGCATATATGGTAGGAGTATCTCCTGGGATGTAATCGTTGGATGCTTCAGTTGTGGTGGTGGAGGGAGTTTCTGTTGTTGTAGTGGTAGTGGTAGTGGGTTTATTGAAGTGGCCATTGCGATTTTCATCCACAGCATTGTTACCAGTATTCCCAACAGGTCCAGTGGGGTGAATCTCTTCAACATACTGGTCATAAAAGTACTCAGATTCTTCGGGCAGTGGAGGTTGTTGTTGCTGAAGGGATGAGCTTGATAAAGGCCTCGAGAGAAGTTCTTGCGATGGTGAGGCATGTGCTGAAATCACAGGGAAAATCATGTAAAATACCACCTAAGGCCATACTAAATATGTACTCCAGAAAGCTGACAGAGCATTAATCAATGTGGGAGATTTTAGGTTTCAGTGTGCATGCATTAATCAAGTTACTGACTGGATAATGAGTAGTAATAACAATTCATTTTCTATTGTGAAATTAATGAAAGTGAATGAAAAATAATAAGTTCTGAGGCCATAAAAACAATTTTTCAGGAAACAGGGAGCATTTTGGGAAATCATTTTGTAAGGGGAACATTCAAGACTGCATCTTCCTGAAATTGTCAGGATAGGAGAACCCACTGACCTCCCTTACCAGCTGTGACCTTGATTACATCTCGAGTGAAATCTAGAGAATGTAAAGTCTAAAAAAAGATACATTTTCTTGGAAAGTGATACAAAATGGAATATATGAAATACTTTTTCTACCGATAAAACATTCAGGTTAGATTATTAAGGCCCCTTCATTATTTAATCATAATTTAGGCCCGGTTTGTTGTTCTTTAGTTGGTATAAAATAAATACCACAATATTACCACAATGCATTCTTCAAAAAATACATTATGAAGGCTTAAAGTTTGATAAATGGAAATTATTCCAACTAATACAAATTAGCATGCATTACTCCAAGATGGCAGAAATAAAAATAAAAACAAAATGAATCCAAAACCTATTAACTACAGTAATTTAGTCTCAAAATTGCTCAAGAGTCATCATCGGACATGTCGATTATGATGGGAGATTAAAAGGGGGCTTTCCAAAATATTTTACCTCTGCACCATCTACCTTGATTCATTTGCTAAACCATCATAATGAACTGGATACAATTCAATTGGTGAGTGTCTTTCAGGGCAAGTACTAGTTTCAGGTATCATTGTTCTTTTTAATCTTATTTGTATGCATGCTCTGAACTTCCTTTCTGCAGCTGCACAAATGAAGCCTTACAAGCGAAGGTAATCAATGTATGCACTTATTGATTGAGAAGAAAAGAAAATTGCACAGTGCGAGTAAAAATCTAAGAAATGGAAATTTAAGGAATATGTATATATGTATGTAGATTCATAATATTGTGACATCAGTGCAAAAATTTCACGGAGGAAAAATTATATGCCTTGACAGGGATTCAGACCCCGGTCTCTTTAATTTGAATCAGATGTTCTACCATTTACACTATCCAGGCATATGATTCTTCCAGGATGTTCTAAGAATAAGATGTCTGGTTAGTGTGAGTGGTAGAACTCCTGGCACACAATTTGGGAGACTTGGGTTATAATCCTGTTCAAGGCAAATGCTTTTTCCCCTATGGCATTTCAGCCATTGATGCCAACTGAAAAAAAATGAAAATGATTCGTTTTGACCCTGAGGGAAACAAAAATACGAGGCCTAGGTTTAATTTCGTTCCTGCACAAAATTAAAATCACCAAGGAGTTTTGTTTCGACCCGGGACAAAACTACTCCTGGGAATGATACATAATTAATCAAAACTCCACTGCTCATAGTTAAGTTTCGATCCCAAAAGTTGAGTGGAGGGGGATAGGAGAGAATAGTTTTGACCCATCACGTTTGATATACATGCAAAGAGGTTAAAACATAGAGCTTAGAAATCAAATGGCCACTTTGCGTTCACCATTCTCCTGTTAGTGGTAAAAATATGACTGCTCCATGCATCTTATGGCAGTGGGAACGAAACCCTAGGGCGGGCTCGCGGGGATACACTCCTGGGGCAGGGACTGTAAGCGCTAGCTTTTCTCCTCTGCACCCAGAAGGGGAAGGACGGGAAGGAACAAGGAAGGAGGCGCCACCGCAATAGGAGCCCGACGACGCCTCCTGGGGAAGGACGGGGAAGGAAGGGAAGGGACGAGGAATCCTGCACCGTCACAAAGCGGGCAGGTCCTACCATCAGTGAAACCAAGCTTACGCAATTAATATGCCACCAATTTTAGTAGATTTTCCTATGAGGAAGAAAAATCCATCGATCAAATCGGTAGATGGCATCTTATGGCAGTAGATCAAACCTCTACTTCATTCAACCATACTTCATACTCAGTGAGTGGGTCGAGAATAAACCGTTTGAAGGTAAAGCACATGATCCCACTGGTACGAAACATTATCTCAGTTTTGTTTCATCCCAGAGTTTTAGTTTAGTTTCGACCCGAAGTAGTTTTGACTCTGATTTCGTTTCAACCCTTAGTTTAGCTCCCTGGGTTTAAATCCATTTTGTTTTATTTCTACATTTCGCTCCCGGGAACAAAACTATTGAAATTTTACTGGTTTTGACTTTTGTTTAGTTTCGATTGCCATCCCTGATTTCAGCACTCCAATGCGCACTTTTGGGTGACCTCATAAATATACCCTACAGACTAGTCTGCAGTTATTTCTTTGAATGATTGAAACACCAATTTAACCCCTTTGAAGCTAGTCTGAGGTTTCAGGCGAGATGGAGTGGAAACGTGACATAATGAAAATGAAAAAGCAGGAGCAATTTCCACAATTTTACATTAATTAATACGACCGGTCGTATTAATAAATGTAAAATTGTGGAAATTGCTCCTGCTTTTTCATTTTCCCTTTGAAGCTGGTGAGCCCACTACTGAGCTGGCCGCAGAAAATTTCTGGTTAAGCACCTGGCTATCAATGGTACTCAAACCAGTCCCATTAAAAACCCATAGAGTCCCAAACTCAAAAGAGTCCCTTAAAAAAAGAAACATCATAGATCTATAAGCCTTCTAACCTTTTGAACCCCCTTCATTTCTACAGCTGGTTTCATCATCTCGAATCTCCAGGTCATCCAATAATGACGGGTCACCCCTGGAACTGATCAAAGCAGAGGTGCTCAGTTGGCGCTGGCAATCTTTTCTCGAGAGACGCTTCTGATGCAGGGGTGTGCCATCCTTGCACCTAATTTGCCTCTTCATCTCTTCTTCTTCATCATCACCTTCAACTTCCATCTCTTGGAGCCACTCTTGAAGCCACAGCAAGCGACAAGAGCATAAGAGTGGGTTGCCTGCAAATATTTTATATCATAAGTATTGTAACATTTGATACTTAATTATTTATGTTGATGTTGTTGGGGAGTTGTTGATGTGAGGAGAGGAGGAATTGTTGAGAGAGTAAAAATAAGATAAGCTGCTCGAAGGAGAGAAGCGATTAGAAACTGTATCTTAAAATAATAAAGAGGATTAGAAAAAGCAAACATCTGATGCTGCAGTATATGTATATTGTTTTCAAACACATTTTACCTTGCAGTTCAAAACAATATTACATTAAATGATACCATTGACCGTTTATGAGATCATAAAAACATATTATTGAGTGATGTTTACAAATGCTTTTATGGCTAAACAGATACTCCTCTCCTTAACACATTTGCTGCGGAGCTGAATCTCCCCTTCCTAGTTCCACACTACCATGTGACCCACTAATGGGATATGGGGATAGGCACTCTATTCTGCATGGTGATAACCACCGGTGGGTTATGCATAGGCTCATCTTCCAGCATTTTTTTAAAGGCGATGCTGCACTCAGGGGCTTTCCACCAATGGGAACAGGTGGGGGGGTTGTGGAGGAATATGGGGCAGCAACTGTTCAGTCCACTGCAGCTAGGAACTATGTTAAAGGCCCTCCCAGTAGTGCCTGAAGAATGAGGAAAGGAGGTGCTGGAACTGGAGGCTGCTAGTTTCTGGACCATTGCAATCTGTGCATTAGACTGGGGCAAGTGTTAAATGGAGCCAGCCACCTGGGAGTGCTAATCCCATTTTTTTCAACTTATGTTGCAAAACTCCATCCTAAGGTGGTATCAGTGGGGTCGTGTAACACACATAATGTAGGAATTTTGCACAAATTTACAATCTGATGGGTTTTCTCTGATCATAAGTGTTGGGCTAAGTTGGTCAGCCATTTTGCGTGGTGTCACCTAGTTTGTCAAGAGTGTGGAACATATATGGGTCGCACTTAACTTCTGGTCATGCCACATAGGTTACTATGTAGTATAGTACAAGAGACATAAAACTTCTCATTTTGCTAAATGGCAACAGCCGTAAAACGAATAAAAATATTAAATTTGCCTTGAAACTGTGAGGAAGTCAGCTGTGACCCATCGGTAGATCATACCAGGGGCGCAGCTAGGAATTAAAGGTTTAGGTGCAACTAATACCGGGGTGTGTGGGGGTATGGAATACCCACCAGGATAAGCGGTAGGTGCGAGATTAATAAATTGCGGAATTTTAAGATAAATGGTTCAAAATGGTGAGTTTTACGGCTTTCTGAGGGATATTTTATTAATCCTCACACTATTCTTTTATTAATATCAATCCAATTAAGGAAAATGGATTAAACTAAAAATTTCTCAGAGCTCTGGGGGGGATTTTATCCCCCAAAACCCCCCCTCACTGGGCCACTGGATCATACCACACCAAACATGTTAAGAATTATTTTGCCTTTCTTAGATAACGTATGTAATATTTTCAGCATAATTCAGAGCCCAAAAAATGGACCCTGGCAAAAATATCTTTCTCTCGGATGAATGGGAAGCAGAGGAATTTTCACATCTCAGACCTAGCAGAGTTTTAAACCCTCAGGTAATCCTTACCACTCCAAGTTCAAAACAGAGTTCACACCTCTGCCGTGTGGTACCAAAACTTACCCTCAAGGTTCAACAGAGCATGAGACCTCTGTTGGGATAGGGACGAGGCTGAGGAAGTACTGCCGGAAACTGAAGTGGAGCTGTATGGTGTTGCGATCGCAGAGGAGAGAAAGCGTCGGAAAGGCGTTGGCGAGAGTGTAGCTAGGCGGTTATGGCGTAGGGAGAGGATGCGAAGGCGTGGTGTGGAGTCAAATGGCCGACCAGAGATGCTGCAGATGCCATTGCCATCCAGCTGTGGGGAGAGAAAGCAATATCTTCCATGTATTATATATGGCTAAGGAATGGGTCAGTTCAATTTGGATTAATCTTTGAGCTTATTTAATCAAGTACTTTGAGGGAGTATCAACAATATGATTGCACAATCTCACCATTTTGAGATTGATTGTTTCAGACTACCATAAATACACATTTTCGTCCTACCTTAATAATTTAATGCCCTTTAAACTCTAGAGTACTAAATAGAATTTTGAAAAGACTAGATAAAAATGCTCGTATTGATATAGTTCAGTATCTAAGGAGTTGCGACCCCATGTTTTTGGACGAAAAATGCTTAAAATTGTCTCACCGAAAATTGTCCCTCCTGAAGTATTTCAAATTCTTCCTGAAACACACTATATTTACTAAAAGAATGGGCCTTATCAATTTGGATGCAATATTATCATACCACATCCTGTAGCGTAGACAGGGGGTTTGGGATTTAAAACCCCACCCATAGCCAAAATGATTCTTGATGATTGAGCTTCATTGCAGTGTGCTCAAACAGATGTTCGTTCAATGAAATATCATGGATTATTATAAAAAATATGGGAATAAAATAGTGTAGTGTGTTGTGCACTTCCCTGCTTTTGAAATACTTCAGTCCTACCGCATGAATGGTGGATTCATATTAACACATTGACCGCCATGCAGGTCATGATGATCAGCGATGAAACTTCCTGCTTTGCAATACCAGTCATAGTGACCAGCCACAGAGCAAATGAACCCCAGGGTTTTTATAACAAGAGTTACCAGGAGAGATTGTTTTGGCATTGAATGTGACTGAAGTTGCCAAATTACTTCAAATAGAGTGAAATCATTTTAGATTCACTATAATGATATTTCTACATGACATAAATCAATAATAACTAACTGATACAAAAAAAAGCTGACGGCATCACCATTGAGTAACAAAAAAATTGCCATTAGAATCAAGGAACCTGGATAATGTGGTGGTCTGAGCAATAGGGTGGTTTCCTATTATTTTTTTATTGCCTTAATCGAAAGATTATAACTCCTGGAGTACCTACGTATTTCACATTTTTAGATTTTTAAATGACAATACCTATTTTTCTCGATTTAATGAAAAGTGAAAAATTTCTAGTGCGCGAAAACATGATGGCATTGCATGAATGCTGGGAAAAGCCTGTGTGACATCTGGCTGCTGCTGTGTGAGGCCACCTGGGTGCAGGGCTATGAATGCCGCTACGATGCAGGCTGCTTGCTGCCGAGCATGGAGGTAGCGTAGTGTACCCTCTTAGCAGGTAGCACTTGGCTTAAATAAGGATTATTAATACCCTATCAAACAAAGGAAACTTTCCGACCACAGGCAATTTTAATTGGTGATTATTAAGAGATGTTACCCCGAGCTCTGTGCCTCATGCATGCATTGGTAATCTCAGACGATGTAAAACTCCTATCTACTCGTGTAGAAACTAGGTCCCTGTGACGTCACGTGGAGTGGAATCGCATGGGCGCCAATCTGGCCTTTTTCAAATGAGGTTCAAATTGACCATTAACATTCTACTAACAAACTAGAATATCTAAAACCAAATAATTTTTATGATTAAAAACTTTTGGGCTATGTCACCGCGTCAATTCTTGGGTGGCCCCAACGTTTGCTGGTCGCTTTTTCAAGGGATCGTTTCACATATTTTTCTTTGGCAATTAATATAAATATGCTTGGTTATTGATCAAAGGGTCTCAGGTTCAAATCCTGAGAGAGACTTTTGAACACCTGAAACAACATTAATCCATGCAAGTGCAAGGCAGTCTAGGAAAGGGAACTGACCCCCATACCCTGAATAAAACGAGTCAAAATGTAAGCAATGAGGGTTGTCTACCCAATATTCCTGTACTTTTAACAGAGCGGCAGAAATCATTCGGAAACAGGGAATTGAAATATGGAGAAATGTTTATTCGTCTGAAACAATTAAGTTTTCAATCCCACTGGTCCAGTATGGGGTGTAAAGAAATCTGAGTACTTCGGTTTCCAATCATTCATTTGGTAAATTATTCTACCGATTAAGGTAGGTTTGCATGGAGCATTCACGACTCACTCCAGCAGTTCCCCCCTCCCCTCATGTACCTACTTCCCTCGTCAATTCATAATAAGGCATACCCAGTAGTGGATACATGCATGGGGCGGACCCCCCCTTGCGGGGCCGCCCGAATTTTCGAACATTGCAGAATCACAATTGCAACTTTTTATATCATAAGATGGCATTGTTTTGTATACGTGTTCAATCTAAATGATAATTTCTTAATCTTTGCATGCAACTTGATTATTTTTCATTGCGATAAAAATATAGGTATAGCTCGAGATATATTTTGCGCCCCCCGCTTGAGTTTTTTTCTATACCCGTTACTGGGCCTACCCCCTTTAATTCTGTCTAAAAATCTTATTCTCTTCCTTCCTTGGCTTGCTCACATCGCCACATCATAGAGCTTAACCAGTCAGGGGCGCAGCTAGGAATTAAGGCTAGGAGGGGTTTTAGACCTCCCCCGCCAGTATTAGTATGGAATACCCGCCAGAAACGGGGGCCCTCCCTCGGAAAATTTTTATTTAAGTGGTTAAAAATTATGAGTTTTACGGCTTTCTAATCAATCCTTTCGCTCTTCTATAAAGGCCGTTTTACGCGGGGCACGGAATTGCGCAGGTTAGAACTGAATTAATTTGAATGGTGTGGAATTGCGAGAATGAATGAACGAAATTAGACCAGGAGCTATTTTGCCATCTCACGTCCACGCATTCCCGCATTTGTTCTAGCAATTCACCGCTTTACACGACGCAATTTTGCCTGCGCCTTCGTACACACGTCAGATTGTGCAAGTACGTGCCCATTGTAAAACGGTCTTAAGTAATATAAATCCGATTAAGTAAAATGGATTTAACTTAAACATTTCTCTGAGTTCTGGGGGGGTTTTATCCCCCAAACCCCCCCTCGCTGCGCCACTGCAACCCGTGACTCTTCCATATCATTATGCATTATGACACGGAAAAGCATCCATAAAATAATACCAGACTCGAAGTGGGCGCCGGCAACACCAAACACTAGTCAGCGCCGTCGCGTCGCGACGCCGAGTCCGCCGAAAATGAAATCGTATATCTCCCAGATTAAATGGAGATCTAGCATGCAAACTCTATATTTAATCTTATTATTGCTCTAGTTTCTTCATTCCAGGACATATATCTTTCAGGCTGCACCATATTTATTTGGAGAAAAAAATATTTAAAAGTTTAGTTTGGACCCACGAATATTACAAAAGAGGATCCTCAAGTCGGCCTCTAAATGTGTTGTCACCCACCGGGCATTTAAACGGGTTTACAAAAGTCGCCACTCGTGTCGCCGACGGACAAATTGATCCGAGTTTCACGGGAAAATAAGCCATCATTAGGGGTATTAATCTAAATTTACACAGGTGACGATGTGGTCTATCAAATTAAAACTTTTCAAGGCTATACCTAGCAAATAAAAACATTATACTGAAAAATATTGGAAAAAGTGGATCTCATTGCACTCATCACCGCGTCCCGGACATTTTTGAAAATCGATTAAAATGCGACCGAAATGGCAACAGAAATCGGCCATCATTGGAATGGTATTGGGCCTCCTCTATGCAGTCCCTTTGGTTGGACCCAATGCGCGCCGCCGCCATCGAATTTGTCGGCACCATTGTATCAGTCGCCGCCATTTGTTCTATCGGTCCACATATAGATATTTCTTATTTCATATGAAAGATCTATGGGTCAATACCATTCTGAACTCAACAATGCGCTTAGCCGGCTTCCAAAAGCGCCCGAAGAAACCCCTTCCATATTTTCACTTCTTTCACAAATGTAAACGCAAGGAGGAACACCAGCACAATCGGTCGAGATCCAAGGCCATCGGCGCGAACTTTCGACAGAGTGGAGGATACGCTCTGCAGGTTCACATATAATATTACCATTGCCTGGCAACGCGGAAAATGGAAGGATAGCAGCGAGTTTTCGTAGCACATAAACCCTTGGGAAATGCCTTCGAGATATGCAATCGCGCGCCATGACAAGTACCTCAGCAAAGTCGCAAAAGAACGCGCAAAACAAAAGAGAACGCCAGGGTGCCTGACAAGATTAATAGAGAGGTCAGAGCAAAGACAAAAGCTTTCCTTCTCCACTGCAGCGCGTCCACAGAACAAAAGAAGGTATGCCAATCGAAATATCAGAAGAACCTATCTTCGCATACTTCACCACTGTGAGGACAAAACGACATGCAAGGTGTAGAAGAGTCAAATTATTTATAAAAATCGAGTTTTTTCTAAACACGATGTTGAAAAATTTCAAGCGAGAATAAAAGTTATGGTTTCACGCATAATTTTTTAAGACTTCAGACGAATTAACGGTTGTACTGAATTAGCGGGTGATTAACTAATCTAAAGTTTTGATAAATCTGCGGCCAAAGTCATGAAATGCATCAGAAAGTTGTTAATTTCGTTATTATTTACTCTAGAATTGCTTGACCGAGGTGTACTCTTGAGTGCCAATCTCGACCGCTAGTGGAAAATGATACGTAGAAAATAGGCGTTAAGAAAAAATATTTTTGAAAATCGAATGTCATCTGCTATTTTGTGCTATTTCACGAAACGTTAACGTTTCGCGAATTACTTTCAATGAAGTAGATGATCGTGTTGGGCACATTATTGATGATATAACATACGAACAGATGATCAATAGAGCCAGGGACGGCGCAAGCAGGTGCGGGGCTAGGGGCGAACCTTCAGTGCGGGGCCCTTCACTTAAAATATTACACTCTATACCCCATCTACAAACTCGAGCATTTTGAATACCTACCACTCTCTGGCTAAGTATGTGTTCCCCTTCCAAATACAGACTTCGTAATTACGCCGTTATGATCACGCAGTTGAGTTCAAAATAGTGTATTACAAATAAAATTTATAATTATATTTATTCATAAAATTATAACGTAAAATAAACATAAAAAGCGCGCTTTTTACTTTAAATTACTGCATTATTATTCCTTTTTCATAATATTATTTTTGTCTAGCACGGACTTAGCAATACAGTAATAGTTGAAATTGCGTTTTCAAACTATCGTACATTTTAATTTTCTTTTACGAACGCGGGGCCCGGGGCAGTCGCCCCGGTCGCCCCGCCCTAAGGCCGGCTCTGAATAGAGCAATTGCAACAAGGGATAAACGTGCACATGCTTCATTTATCAAATTCTTATATCATGCTTCATTTTTAATTATCAAACTACGTGATGATGATCTTACGAAATGAGAATATGATTATCGATAAATCATGGAAATTATTAATTTAAGCCCATATTTCACGCTTCAAAAGTAATACTTCAAACGCTATACTCGATAATTAAATTAAATCGGTCTGAGTGATCATTATAACTACATCTTGTCATAAAGAATAAGTACAATAGAGGTAAACAGGGCTGAATTATTCATAGGTATGACTTAAAATGAAAACCAATCGTAGGAAGGAGGAGAGAAACACAGGTCTCTGTCCACGAGGGAATGAACTTTCACGTTTCTGGAGCAAGGATTCTAAATCGACCTTTGGAACATAAAAGTCAAATTCAATGGAATTACGATCGACCCCTGACACAGCAGACTCCTCGCGTAAGGACAGCTGAAGTCCAGTGGCGTAGCCAGGGGGGTACAGGGGGTGTGGACCCCCCCTCCGAAATATAAAATCTCAATAATTTTTCCTCGTAAAAGAAAACAAAATATTTAAAAATCATGAATTTACAAAATGTTTCTTCAAGAAATGAAGTTTTTTCGATTATGAAAACTGTTAAAATTAGTTTAAAACCCAATACTTAGTACCCCGTTTTTCATAAATTTCCCTCCCTAGTTGTGGACCGCCGCCCCCCCCCCCCCCCCCCCCCCCGAACGAAATAGGGTAGTTTCCTTCATCAAAGAAAACAAAAGGCAATAATTGCGATTCGTTACCCACCATTAGTGTATTCATAATATACAAATTATTTCGTTTTAGAAATGCCGGTTTAGAAGAATGGCAATGGTCCATTTTTATCCTCATTTCAAAAGGGCCAGATTGGCGCCCATGCGATGCCACTCCACGTGACGTCACAGGGACCTAGTTTCTATACGAGAAGATAGGAGTTATACATCGTCTGAGGTTACCAATGCATGCATGAGGCGCAGAGCTCAGGGAAACATGTCTTAATAATCACTTATTAAAACTGGCTAAGGTCGGAAAGTTTTCCTCGTTTGATAAGGTATTAATAATCCTTATTTAAGCCAAGCGCTACCAGCCAGCAGGGTACTCAGCTACCCGCTAGCAGCCTGCGACGCGACGTATCAGCGCTAAGCCTCGCCTCAAGGTCACCTCACCGGGCGGGAGGGGGAACCAGAAATTCGACGTACGGAGAGATTTCCCGGCATTCATACTTACGCGTCGCGTTTTCGCGCGCTTGACATTTTTCACTTTTCATTTAATCGCGAAAAATAGATATTGTCATTTAAAAATCTAAAAGCGTGAAATACGTAGGTACTCCAGGAGTAATATTCTTTCGATTTAGGCAATAAAAAAATAATAGGAAACCACCCTATTCCTGGCTACGCTCCTGAGCTGAACCCAGACAAGGACCTTCCAGCGTAAGGATTACCGGGAATTGTAAATGGGAAAATACGCTAAGTTCGAACGTGATAATTCGCACGGGATTGTTTGCAGAATCCCGGAACCGGAACCCTACGATTAGCAACCAAACACTCCACCCATTGTACTACCATAATTTTACCCAAGATTTATCCTGGAGATAGCACATTCAAGAAATTTGAGGGCAGGAAAATCGTAAATTAGGATATATGAAAAGAATTATTAGAAAATGCGGTGAAAAAGTTAACGACCGATGTTATTGTACCCTTGCGAGACCTCATTTGGAGTACCTAGTTTGGAGTATGGAATCCGTATGAAAAAGGAATGGTTTCGGATAAAGATAGAGAACAGAATCGAGCAACAAGATTCGTTAAAATTTTGCTACGATAAATATGGTAGTGCAACTGAATTAATTAGAAATGGGAAATTCTAACCGATGGAAGGGAAAAATATAGATTAAATCTTTTGCGTAAATTTCAAGTAGAATTCTTTTTGCCCGATGTTCAATATACTTTGAGAGAAATTACTATGGACAAATGACCGCAAGGATACGGTCAGGGCTATAGATTGCAGAAAATACATTTTTTTCCGCGAACATTAAGGGACCATAATACCTGCAATAGTTTAGCTCTAGGATAGCTTAACTCGCACTAGGCAAAATAGGCTCTGCATGCATAGGCGGATTCAGGGGGGCGAGGGGGGGCACTTGCCCCCCAGACCCTGAAAAAATACACGCGATTTTTAGTACGTTTATTATTACGTTCGTTTATTTTTGTGTATTACGCAGCCTTATTCATTTAATTTCATATAATTAAATTGATTTGATATTAAAATAAAGAGAATATTTCGAACAGCAATTGTTGTAAGTTGTTTCTAATCTCAAAAATGAGAAGACTTATCTTATATAAAGCTTATCAGACCCCCCCCCCTCCAGAAAAAAATCCTGGATCCGCCCTTTTTCGCATGTACATATGTTAATAACGTATTATATTTTTAAATACTATCTGCATGAACTTTTTGGCATGTTACAACTCATTCATGAATCACTTACTTCCCTATTTTTCCGTTTTTATATTACTAACTACTAGTTTTTTTTGCACGTTCGTGTTCTTAGCACTCTCTTAGCTCCTAGTCGGACCGTGTGTCGTTCTGTGGGCTTTGTCTGTTACCAGCAAGCGACCGCGTCTTTAATCCTGGCTAGGATGAGTGCTGCATGCCTGGCGTGGAATCAACCCTGCCACACATCCTGGTGTTGGCGTGCACGGTATCATGTTGACGTAGATGTGATCCCTCAAGGGTCAATACTGCGTCAATATCCTCAATATCTCATTGTCCAAATTGTAGGGATGTGCGAGTATCTCCTTTTGATCTCGAGTCGAGTTGAAAACTACTCGCGAGTATCGAGTCCAGTTTGATAATTTCTGGACCAGACAATACAACAATACATGTTCCAATGTATTCTCATTTTCCCAATCCCATTATGAATTTTCTATTGTAAATGCTTAGCTTGATGTAAAAGGGAAAATATAATGAGGAATATAATGATGGCAATCGTATCAGATTCAGGAGATAAATGAAAAATTATGCGTCTTAAACGGTTCCTTAGGCACAATTGAAATGAAAAACTTCTGGTAATATTTCTACACTTTAAAAAATATATTTATCTAAACTACTCGCAGGGTATAAAAATATCTCTTAAGAAAGTATGAGCGATGCAGTGGTCCACTCCGATTACTTCGAATGCACTTCCGGGTCGGAAGATAAAAAGGTATTCGGCGCCCACTGCGTCGACTACTTTTGAGGTTGACCGCTATGCATACAGCAAGCTGAAACTCCCAGGCAAAGGTATTAGGACGGTTTATCCATTTTAAAAACGATTTTACATGAGTTTCATGATGGCACTTCCTGTCGTTAGATTTCTGAACTTACTGACCTCGACAGCTATGTAACCGATACTACTCGACTCGACAATCGCAATGCTACTCGAAACATTGAAGTCGAGTTCTAACTACTCGACTCAGCTCCAATCGAATTTTCGAGTACTCGCATATCCGTACCAAATTGTAGTTCCTTACATGAGTTTCACGATGGCACTTCCTGTCGTCAGATTTCTGAACTTACTGACCTCGACAGCTATGTAACCGATACTACTCGACTCGACAATCGTAATGCCACTTGAAACACTAAAGTCGAGTACTAACTACACGACTCCACTCGAATTTTCGAGTACTCGCACAACCCTGCCAAATTGTAGTTCCATTTGAATTATAGTAGCTTCATAAAGATCTAAAATATTAACGATTCCCCCTGAATTCAAAGAGAGTGCAATGGCCGATGTCAAGATGTCCAGAAACGAAATTTCTTGGGTTCACTCGGAGAGGTCGAAACCCACCCACGCAAACATGCAGTTTGGCCAGATGGAAACAATTGTGAGCATTTATTCATCAATTTTGTAGATAAAAACTCCAATGAATCCATTTTCAGATCATCTAAGCAACAAAAAACACCTCATCTCAAGGAGCATCAATCGATGCTTCAATATAATTCGTGTGTTATTCAGAAACGGAAGAATACCTATTCTCTCAGGTGAACAAAGACGCAGCAGTTGAAGGAAGTCGGCAACGATACGCGAATTAAACTATGAGTGCTGCGACGTTAGCGCTATCTGGAAACAAAAATCAAGATAATCGACGAGTATTGCTTTCAACATTGATTTTTATCCCAAGCGAATCAAAGTTATCAGTCATCTTTTCGGGCCTGATAATATTAAGACAATGGATGACGGTGATCGTAGTAATTTCATTCATGGTGCTGTTCTTCAATTGTTTACATTTCTCATTCTCGGCGGAGCTGGAGGTTAGATGACCCAACCTGTACAATTAGATGGCGGCGGCGTCTGGAGTTAATGTTTTTCGGCCTGCCTTCCACGGCGACGGTCTGTGCGGCGTGAATTGGGCACTGACGGCAGAAAATTGAATTCCGATCGTTACAAAGAGCAAAATTAATATTAAAAATATGCTTGTTCGAATGAGTAAATTTTGGGAGATTCACCATCTTGTTTTGAGTAGACTAGGCGACGCGGCGTGGACATGTAATGTTGGCGGCACACAGGTCTACTGAGGTTACCAGCATTGATTCAGTGAAAGGCCGTAGCCGTGCGGAGGGTGACTTCATTTGGTGATGGGGTATATTTTGGGGTGGTCCAGGTAGAGTAGGTATGCATAAGATCATACCCTGACATATTTAGGGGGTTGGAGTTCGAACCCTTAACTTAGGTACGGACTTGAGTCGGTGAACTTTACGCCGTTAGAATGAGGTGTTTGGCTGATGGAAAATAAGTAAACACTTCTCAGATAACCCATCAGCTGTGAGACTGCGGATTCCTGCGGACTCGTTGCAACGTTTCGCATGCCGACTAAGTGGCGGATACATATTGGGGGCGCCCCCCCCCCTTGCGGGGCCGCCCACATTGCTTAAAATTGCAAAACCACATTTTTAACTTTTTTATATCATAAGATGGCATTGTATTGTATAATCAGTTTAAATAAAACTATTTAAATTTGCAAGCGCCAATTTTTTATTTACGATAAAAGTAAAGGTAGCTCAAGATATATTTTGCGCCCCCTTGAGTTTATTCTGTATCCGCTACTGTGCCTACTTGATCTCCGTTATGAGGTAATGAGTGAGTGAGTTGGCCTCTTACCACGTACTTTGAAGTCCAGATGGCCACACAACTATAGAAAACTTTGACAGAAACTGAGATTCTTATCCAGGTGAGAAGTGAGACAATCTCCACTAGAGGAAGAGCTGAGAATGATATAAATAAGGATCTGGTATGAGTGGAAGGCAAGGGAAGCAATATCTCCATCCCTCGTGGAAAAATACACATCTTTTGAGCGAAAGTTACTTTTTACGAGCAAGTTTTGACGTAAACTGCGGTTACGATATCTGCAAGGTACATGCGGGAGCGTATTGTTTTCAGTAAATAACAAGAAATCATTACCAACCTCCCAAAACATTTTCCATTGTTAGTACCATGATTCATGCCACATGGCATTCATTTGTGCTATGCCTCTATTCTTTCACAAGCTCTGACGAAAATAGCTTATTCTGATCACTGCATTATAAATTTCTCTCGGTCCTAAAACACACCACTCTTGATTCATCTTGTTTGAACCCGATTCCCAGCCAACACTAAGAAGCAGTTAATATTCATTTTACTTGAACTTTATGTAAATATCTCTTAAACCGATTATTCAAATGGAAGGTAGTTGCATTTTTCCACAATTATTTAATGCGTACGACGTATTTCGGCTCACAGATCCATCATTTGGTAAAGATCAGATTATACCAGTCAGCATTAAATAAATGTGGAAAAGTGAGACTACCTTTCATTACAATATGTTGAACTTAAACTATATCACGCCTGAATCAGTAGAACCGTTTACATGATATTACGTAAACTATTCATAAAATTCGTACCCATATACCCATATCATTCAGTAAGCACCATAGAAACAGCTTACGAGAGCAATACAAAAGCTGTTTACATGAGCATCACGCTAATTAGGCACCAGTCAATTCATTCAGCACCGACGGAAAATGATGCGTGCTAGCTTACCCACAGCTCGGTGAGTGAGACGAACGGCTTGAGAGGGTCCTCGGGGAGATTAATCATCGAATTGCGACTCAGGTCCAAGACTTCGAGCGTGGGGCCCAAGACACTGGGCAAGGCCATCTCCAATGAATTGATCGAATTCCCTGATGCGTTCAACACCTTCAATTCCGGAGTGCTCGCCGACGTCACCACAGATATGGCTTCCAGCAGATTCTCGCTCACGTCCAATTTTCTGGAATATATGAGAATATCACGAATATTTTCATTCCCCGTGGTATTGCCAATTTATGGAGCACACTATAAAACTATAGTCTAAGCAACTAGTAAACGTATTAATTGATTATTACATATTTTGATTAGCAATTATATTCTTTATAAATCTCACCATCATATTTAGTAGAAAATAATAGTAATAATATATTAATGTATAATTAATTGATAAAACATCATCCACTGTTAAATATATTATATAATGACCAAAGAAATCTGATGATCACTGAAATATCTTCATTACCGACGGAATTTGAATCCGGCACTAAGAGGTAGGACATCAACACCCTGTAGAGATTACAAATACCACACCAAGCCTATCTCTTCGCAATTAAATGAAGGCAATTTTGTGTGCGAGAAAAAAAATAATAACAGAACAGAATAAAATAAAAATCTACTTCCAAATCTTCTTACGTCTTCATTTTTACTAAAGGAAATTTAGTGTGTTATCAGCCAACTTACCGGAGTGACTTCAACGGGAGAGGAGGTCCGAGGCGCAGCACACCCGCCAGCCTGTTCCGTGACAGGTCCACCGCGGACAAAGTCGACGACACCCCCGCGAACGCCCCAGTGTCCAGCACGGTCAGCTCGTTCCTCGACAAGTCCAGACTCGTAAGCCTGGGAAGCAGAGCGTTGGAGAAGGGCGGAGGGTTCCTTGAAGCGGTGCGGTAGAGCCTCCGGATTCCCATGCCAGAAGCCACGAGGACCTCCACGCCCGGTAAAGGCGGCAGGGCCGGGAAAGACCCACCACCAACAGGAGCCTGTCGCAACCGTGCCATCCGCGGTTCCAGCGGCAGGTCCGCGGAAGAGGAGGAATAAGGCGTGGTCGGTGCCCCCGATATCCTCAGCTCGTAGAGTCGGGAGAGGGGCTTGAGGAAGGACAAGCGGGGAATGGTGTTTCGGCCCCCTGGGGGCGGTGAGGCGAGGTCCAGGACGGGGTTGCCTGAGAGGTCGACGAATTCGAGGAGCGGGGAGGCCGCGAATGAGTCATCGGCGAGGGAGGAGATGGCGTTGTCCGAGAGGTCGAGGCGGCGGATGGAAGGGGTGCCGGAGAGGAGGCGACGCAGGGATGTGCCGCCCCTGAGCATGTTCTTGGAGAGGTCGAGGCCCTGGGAAACAGCGGAGACAAAAATCAGTGACGTGTGGTACAGGTACGCACGACAGGTGCTGTTGGTAAAGTTTTTTCGGGTGTCCCACGCGTGTTTATTCGTTATTTTGTCCAATGTCCAATAGTCGTGGACGCTGCTGGTCAATTTTTCTTAGGGAATCCCTAAGGAAAGGAAACCAGCATTGAAGCAAACGAGTGACCCGCGAGAGCTTCAACCAAGAAATACGACAGTTGGTTTAGTCTGAATCACACGATCATTTTTTTCCCCACCGCCTTCGAGGGATAGCTCCAGCTATCGCTCCAATGATGCCAAAAGAAGGACCGTTTCACGCGATCATTTCTCACTATGGCTCGAGGGATGGAAATCCAATCCCTTCTTCCATTAACCGACATGCATCTTATTCCGTCGCTGAAACCATCCCTGGAACCAGTGGCGTAACTAAATATGCTTTGAGGAGGGGGGATAAGGGAGCCTTGGGGGGACGACCCTCCCCAGGCAACGGGGGTCCAGGAAAATTTTTGAAAAATGACATACCTGGAAATACACTTTACATAATTTTGGCACATAAAATTTGGATTTCATTAATAAGTTAGGTTAAAAGTTATTATGTATCAAAACTAGAAAATAGTTTTCCGGTTACAACGGCGTGCACCCTCTTAAAAAAATACCTCTCAGCTAATCTAAAAAAAAAACTACTTCTCAGGTTGCGAAATAAAACTCTCATCATTGGTATTCACGCAGGTTATGGTCATTTGATCAGCCTACACTCGGGGAATTTACATGGCTTATATCTCTAAGCATGAATCGCTACTCTACAGGAGCATGAAGTTATGCATTGCTTTTTTATTTCACATTTACCAGAAAATTTAAAAAAATACTAAGGCTAAAAGTACATCGTTCACACGCAAAAGCAAAATCTGGATGGAGGAATGTTTTAAGTTACTAAGGGTGGTCAATTTTTTATGATGGTACTCAAAACATGAACGGAACAACGGCCATAATGTCAATTAACGGGCTACATTTCGTTAGAAAGCGTGAATAAAAAGATCCATTTCCAGATAGACCCACGGAGCGCATCGAAAACCAGTTTAAGCAGTTCCCAGTCCAACGCAGTGGTTCGATGGTTACCATATCCCTGAGCTGCAAATATGAAATCTGGTACCTCACACTGGACGAAGCTTTTTACGAAACTCGCCAATGAAATTCAAGTCATTATTAGGCAATTTCCAATAAACCCCTTAATTTTCAGGCAATAAAATAATGAATGACATAGTAGTTAAAAGTCAGATCGAGGTTGAAAATAAGTTTGTACGCAAGTAATATTTGAATTAAGTATTCTCATATACCTCAATTTCCTTAGGGAAGTTTGCTCCCATAATAGATTAACTAACACCACTCATGTTCAGATAGCGACCTCAGTTTTTGCAGACTGTTATCAATTGAATTTATCGCTGAAGAAGTTTTTTAACGACAGTAGTTTCAGTATACCTTACTTTCAACCACTAACATTCGCGAATCAATATCTTAAAACTTTATCTAACGTTTGGTGTCTTTCCTAACCATCCAAAAATCCATTTTTGCCAGCATGACACTTCAACGCCTGCATCCATTGAGACTCGATCCAGCGGATTAACAGAGGGATTCTTCCCCTGTCACTCAAAATCCTTTTTTTTTATTCCGTAATCGGAAATTTCTCTTGAAAACTGCTGCAAAATGCCCTTTGTGAGAGAATTATGACAAAACCATGCAATATCTACGAGATAGAGAAATTCACGAAACCTAAAATGGTGTTTTAATTACAGTAGCAACATCTATGGACTGAAACAAACACATCCTGGTTGCATTACAGGGAAATATATAACGAATGATAACAGCATATCGATGGCTAAGTTCTAACAACACGTATCTCCAAAACAACAAATTTCCAGGAGAGCAAAAAAAACTATTAATATTTTTCATTGTAGACTGAAATTAAAAACCAAAAGTTCATAAAACTGAAAAAGAAGCATTCATTTGCAAACAAAGAGTTGTTTTCTGCATGTATTTTATTTTTTAATGTTATTACACTTTGTTTAAGATACCTGTCTCAAACCGGCCGAATTTGAGATACTTGTAATTAGAACTTAGCCATCGATATGCCAGTGTGTCTCGCTGCCACAGATATTTTGTTGTCCCATTCTCAGTGTCGTACCCAAGCATGAGGAATTTAGGGACTTCACTCTGCCAAAAAGACGAAATTTGTCGTTTTGGGTGATTGCATTGCCACAGGACGAATTTCGTATTTTTATTTCTTTTGAGTAAGAGGAACAATACAAACATTTCCTCACTTAAAATGTTTGGAATTTTTTTTACACATCGCATACGGATATTGCGATATTCACTGCGATATTCATTTTTTTTCTACACTTCGGAAATTGAAATCTACCTTTCGGCCATTTTAAAAATCAAGGAATGGGTAAAATTTGATTTTAATAAGCTATTTTTAATGCGAAGACATTGTTCTCTCTATAAAAAATACAATGAAATGCACCAATCAAATATTTTTCCCGCGACGAGATGAAGAACACGACCGTTCTCATAGTTTTTCGCGTGTTCTTCTTTACTCTTTCGACCGTAGAAGCTAAACGTTTACGTCTAAACAAAGTTTAATTATCAATTGTTGTAGTCGAATAAGCAATTAGTAAAACGATATACAACACGACCCTATGGAGCTTCGGCAAGATTTTATACAAATACTTAAAGTTCAGCGTCCTGCCTTTTTTTTGCGCCGAAAGATTTTAGTGCATTCGTATTTGTTTTGCTAAATTTAATTTTTGTCCGCACAATCTCACTTGTAATATGAAAATCGCTACCGGATGATGAAAGGGTCAATTCTTGCGCAGATGTACGACTGGTAAAGATGAAATCGATTCCGTAGCAATTCCATTAAAAATGTAAGCATTTTGAATTCATCAGTTATTAAACAAGAATTAATCATTACAAAAATCTAATGGGTGCTCATGAATAAATATTTTCTTTATATACAGTTATTATTCGAGTAATAGCATACGGTATATATGATCAGTTTGTCGTTCTCCTATGTGCGAAGAAATCCCCATGTTAGAATTCCTTCTAGTTTCTTAGTCTAGATTTTTCTTTCGATGATTTCACGATGACTGATTCGACAACGGAAGCGTTCCGGAGTTTTACAACGGCCCTAATCCATTCTTCTTTCTGACTGTTCTGGAACTATGCTCTCTGATCCTTATATACTGAGAGTCCTTTCTCTTTCCTTTGGGCGTTGTCACAGAGCGTCCAATTCACCGTTGGAAATAGAAAATAATAATATTATTTCTTTGCGGAAAGTAGTCTTTTTTATAAAAAAACAAGAACACACTCAATTTATACGAACATTTGGAATAAAAAATAAACAAATCGAATACATTATAGAAACATTGAGCTAAATTGGGTAATTTAGCACATAGTATAATAAGCAATACAAAGTACAATAAATTAAGTCCTGCTATCGATTATTCGAGATACGTTTTAAAAATCACATCTAAGAGTAGAAAAGTCTACTTTAAGGTAATGATAATTGTAATCCCTGGAAATCCTGTACATTTGTAAGATGTGTAAATAGCTACAATTAAAATATGGGATATGGAATATTATTTAACACCTAGTTGGGAAGGGTGTTATGATGCATGAAACATTTAGCTTATTGTTACACAGAAAATATATTAATAGTAGTCCTAACTCTTTAATTATTACTGCAAAATAATGAAAAATAGAAGAGATGCGTAAACAATTAGAAAAGAGGGAAAAAGTAAGTAGTTCATAGAAAAATCGTGCACGTCTTTGATTTTTCCCATAGTGAAAAGGCAAACCACTGAGGTTTTTCAACAACCTCCTCATCAAGTCATGCGTCCAACTCCATGTTTCTGGAAACACATCACAGTACACAAAATAGGTTGCAACTACGAAGAAAAAAGGTTTAATGAGGTTTCAGCAATTTTTAGGTCATCATGAAATACCCTTTTAATGAAATAATTACGTCTCTAAGACGCAAACTTGGGATTCGAGAATAAAAGGCTGGTTTAGCCAGGTGTACGATATTCCCACCATGTATGAGGTATTGTTAAAGCTTGATGACTTTGCAGCGCAGAAACAAAATTACTAGCTTAGCTAAATCATCGATCCTGAAGTCTTTGATGATAAAAATTGAAAAGTGTTATAATAAGAGTTGCAGTAAGGTTGTATTTATGTGCCATTTTCACGGGTCACATGAGGGAGCCTGTAGTACAGCGAGGCGAAATATTGTCCAGAAAAATAGAGTGACGCGTCGGAAATCCCCGAAAACGTAAAGTTCTTCGACATTTCGAACTTTTCGAGGGGTTGCGACTATTAGCGTCGATTGCAGTAAAACTTTTTGGGGACCGGCTCTCTGGAGGTCTGGGGGAAAGGAATACCTGCCAGTGTCAGTAGGTCTCAGAAATTAAAAAAATCACATAAATTGTGATTTTAAAGCATTTTTATTTATTTTATACCGAACTAGTTGGCCATTCGGCATTGCTCGGGAAGAATATTACTATTATTGCATAAGTTACAAGTTGGCAACTGGCCAGGTGGTAACATGTATATACAAAAAAGAAAAACACAACATCCCCACAAAGTCACATATCAACTAGACAGTTGTACAAATTTTAAAATTTAATTAAAATTTCTAAAAAATTAAATACTTTTTCAGCTTTTTCTTAAATATTTTTCCATTACTAGGAAAGGGCTCAAATAACTCTGCAGGCAATCTGTTCCAATCTTCAATTGTTCTATTCAGGTATGAAAATTTTTTAACATTGGTCCTCTGCGCCCGGCATTTGATTTTGAACTGATGATCGTTCCTACCAATGAAATTAGGTTTTCCCACTTCATTGATTAATTCCCTCCATGCTTTATCCCCTTTGTATATTTTATACATACCGCAGAGTCGGTTTCTTTTTCTCCTGCTTTCCAAAGATTCCCACCCCAGTATTTTTAACATGCCTGATACTCTCTCTATCCTCCGATGCCTACCCAAAACGTATCGATAACCCAGACAAGTGGGAAACTTGGAATTCATAGTCACATGGCAGGATTTTTAGGCAAAGCAGTTATGATGATGGTATACATATGCAAAAGCAAACAATAGAAAAACGATTTGCGAATACTACACACGTGATCAGCTCACACCCCTCTCCACAACATTGATCGTTTTTTGAATCCGTACGTGCATAGACCAACGTGCATGGACCATAGTGTAAGGTGCGTCTGACACAACCGGAGGTATTAATACGGGCTTTGGGAGCATGAGATTCACCTACGTACTAACTTTGGTTGCAATCCGTGCAGACGTATAGAAAACGGGACGTAGCGGACAGACAAACAGACATCCTCTTTTATATGTATAGATTTCTATCTAATTTTACACCCTATCACGAGAAAAATGCGCTAATTACGCTAATTCACATTAACCTCATTTAATTCCCTGGGGGACACATCATGCACATCAACCCCATCACGAGAAAAATGAGCTAGTTATGCTTATTCATATTAACCTCAATAAATTCTCCGTGGGACACATCATGCACATCAAATATTTGGGGGGCCGCGTCCCCTACGTTCCACACAGGATCGACAACACTGGTTGCGACAGCGTTGCAGAAAATGGTTGATCACATTCGGACGTAAGTACTACTGCGTTTTGGCAGCACCATTTGGATGACAATGGTTCACAGGGAATCTGAAAGAGGGAGGGATGCTTGAAGTATTGGTGTCGGTGGAAGCGACTGCCAAAATCTCCGAAGCGTGGACGGTGGGTGAGGTAGGTACGGGTGACCCACAAACATCGAAAAAAAATAATATCTCCCCGAAATGTTGGCGGAACTGATTAGGAGACCGTAACGCCATAGCTCACGAAACAATAGTAGAGGGGAGGAAGATTCGACGTTGGTATATGTTTCCTTCTTCACTTAATAGGATGCCACTTCTAATCAGGAATATTAAGCAGGTAATTTTGCGACTCCGTGATTTAAAGCAGGAACTTTTACTGACGTTACAGAAAAAAGCTTTGCGATTACATTTGACGTCAACGAAGGTAAAAAAAATGCAGAAGGACACAGGTTATGTGGATATTTTATTCCTTCTATTTTTAAGTTAATACTTTTCCCAGCTATTTGAGCCCACGATAATGCCATTTTCGTGTGACTAACGTGATTTGACTTTAACTACATTATCCATTTCCAAATAATAACTCAAAAATCAGCCCGGTGAGGAACTTAAGTTTTAATTTTTGCATGATTCTCAAGGATTAACGTATATCATATCACTGCTTGTCAAAATACCACACAGATATTCCAGCATAATTCAAAATTTGTATTATGAATATTGAAGTAATTGCTTGCAGTACTTGTATCCTCGTATTTAATGACAGCATTTTAGAGAATTTTCTAATGCTAACTTTTTAAAAAGTATGCAGATGATGTTTTAAGAATGATTTTCAAAATATCTAATATGTCCCTTCAGGAAATGCTGCGTGGGAATCATTTTAAATCTCTATAAGCATTTCCCCAAAGGAAAGCAGAATGCAAAGCATTTTGACAATTTTTTTTGTTTGAAAATTTTCGTAGATTCTTTTGTCTATCTTGTATGTTCCTTTCAGGAAATTTTTAAAAAGAGTTAAAATGATTCCCACGCAGCATTTTCCGAAAGGGACATATTAGACAGACAAAATAAGCTGCGAAAATCTTCAAACAAAAAAATGCCAAAATGCTTTGAATTCAGCTTTTTAATTGTGAAAATTGTATTAATAAAAAATGAAAAATGGTAAAAGCGAGATTTTTTTATAAACTTTATTTTTTGCAGCTGAATTACTTCATGCAGTGAATATTTTATTATAATTGTGGGATCATTATGGACTACTTAGCTTTAGAAAAAAAATCATGCCTTGTCATCTCACAGTAATGGAGTAATGGATGAAAATAAAAATCTCCATGCATTGCACATTGCGGCACTTTAGGGGGTCACACCCAAATTTCAAATGCTCATATTTCATTAAAAATTGACAACTGGAGGCTAAAATTGTACACATAATCTAACTATCTAATCATATCTAATCTACCATAATGTATGGCCATGGCAAGTTTCATGAAAATCCGAGTCGGTGGGTGTCATTTGGTCGAAATATTGGTTGATTTGACATGGAATGACCCATTAATCTATGTTAAAATTTTCACAATATTAGTTCCAAATGGTTGATTTTTCTATTTATGTTGCTCAAAAAATGTGTATTTTTATTTTTATGTTGATTTGACATGGAATGACCCATTAATCTATGTTAAAATTTTCACAATATTAGTTCCAAATGGTTGGCTTTTCTATTTATGTTGCTCAAAAATGTATATATTTATTTTTAAGGGGTATAGTATCAGGGCAATTAAGAAATGTCATTCATTCATCCTTAGTTACAATGGACCAACCTTGAGAGCAGGCAGCGTCCAGGGCAGCCTCCTCCTGTAGGGCGGCGGAGGCATCGAGTCCTCGGAGAGGAAGTTGTCCCGGAGGCGGAGCTCTAGCAGCGAGGGCAGATCGTAGAAGGCGTCTGGCCCGATGCTTCGCATGGCATTCCCCTCGAGGGACAGCCGCTCGAGCCTCGGCAGGGACTGCACCGCGCCCTCGGGCAGCACGGAGAGGGAGGCGCGGTCGGCGCGCAGCTCGGCCAGGGCCGGCAGCACCCAGGAAGGGGCGCCGTCCAGCAGCCACTGCGTCTGCGGAGGGACCTCCTCCGACCCTCCGCCAGCCACGGCGCCACCGTCAGCCGACGGAGCGTCACTGGAAGGAACGAATGCGTTGAAGGGAAGAGTAAAGGCCGTATTACACGGAACACGTAATAGCGCAAATTATAAATGCATTGCTCTGTTTTTCGCACGGGGACCTCCCTGTCGCAAGACTTGCTTCACAAAATGAAGAGAGCTTATTCACTTTCTGAACTTAGGCACAAAGTCTAATGAAAACAGCCAGGAAAGAAACAAAGACACCTTGGTCCACTCCCTCCCGTTGCATGCCCATTTATATGTCTCCTACCGTCAGAGCCGCCACGGTCCTACCTAGCAAACGGGGGGCAGCGACCAAGGACGCTTGAATATCTGAAGGAGCTATTTTCGAGTTTTTAGCGTGGCCAGGGTTCTGCCATCTTAGTTTGGCAATTGTTGAACTTAGCCTCCGACTGATATTTTGAGGGGGATAAGTTTTATTTCTGAAAATGAGCTACATTAAGTGAAAAATGCTACCATTAATCACTAGTATTTTTTCGCCATCATTCGTGATCAGTGGCGGATCTATGGGGGCTATATCCCCCCCTCTTCGGCATCCAATTTACACCAGATAGAATGGTAATTTTTCCGATCCCCACTACTGCAGGAATTTTAACCCCCACTTAGCGCCCCCTTGTCCTTATCCTGGATCCGCCACTGTTCGTGATACTTCTATTTAAGTTAATCAATTCTATTTCCTCTTAGCCTCTTCATTTGTGGGGATATCCTTGAAACTTTTGTACTGTAATTGTTAGATTACAATTGGCTAAAATAAAATTCAATACCAGTATAAGTGCAGGGATTCGACTTGTATACACTCGTAAAATTTTATTTTCCCCTGATCTGGTTGTATAACGTAACCATGCTGATTGATAATAAGTTTTCCCTGGGAAAAGATATTTGTGGCATAACTTCGCGAAGCCTTCCAATGAAGGAAGGAAAAAAGGTTTATGGTGAGCGTTCCATAGTTTATTTTAATGTACTTACGAGTCAAGACCAAAAATTTCGCCAAATAGTAAGCATTGACCCATATGGGATTGCCCATTTTTTTAGTCAAAATAAGGGTGGTTTTGTGGCAATGTGTTACGCCACAAAGTCCACAGTTTATCCCGGACGCCATTAACTCTTGAACTAACCTGGATCTCCCTAGAGGATTGTCACTGATGTCGAGAATCTTGAGCGACCTCAGAGACACGTCTCCGCCTCTGGGCGCAGACATGGCGTCCACGCGCACCCTCTCTCGGCCCAGGCGGAGTCCGTTGCCGTCCAGCAGGAGTTCTTCGACACCTCCGCAGCACGTCGCGAAGAAGGAGAGTGCGGACCAGAGGGCGTCGTCGGTGGCGGCTGCCCCTGGAGGAGCGGCGGCCCATCCGCCGTGCACGGAGAGCGAGAGCAGGGCCGGCAGCGTGACCTGAGGGTCCCTGGGGGGGAACATGCCGGAGAGGCCCGAGGTGGTGGGGGCGCTGATGCGGAGGTAGCGCAGGGAGGGCAGCGCACCCAGCAGGGGGACGGACAGCGGCCGGCCGGGGAACGCATCGCCTTCAGCTGCAAATAAATACGTCAAGCAAATAAATACAAGTATTAGCATTTATACTCGCGTCGCGTAATTCGCGCAGTCTTAGCCAGAGGGTGCAGGGTATTAGAGAAGTGCGGCATGCTTCTATACAAGGCTTTTTTTCATACCACCGAAAAAAACTGTATAAGGAGCCTCTTATCTAGCGATTTGATCGTTGGATTATTCTTCCTCATAGAATAATCCACTAAAATCGCTGCAGAAATGGTTTTCCAGGTTTCGCTAGTGGTAGGACCCGCCCGCCTTTGTGACGGTGCGGGATTCCTCGTTCCATCCCTCCCTTCCCTATCCAGTCCCAGGAAGCGTTGCATCGTCGGGCTCCTATCGCGGCGGCGCCTCCTTCCTTTTTCCTTCCTATCCTCCCCCTTCTGCGGTGCAGAGGTGATAAGCTAACGCTTCAAATCCCAGCCCAGGAGTGTAACCAGCGAGCCCGCCCTAGGGTTTCGTATCCACTGTATAAGGAGTCCTATAAAAAAACACCTAGTACCATGACCCTCGGTATAATTGCCAAGGGAGTTAAAGAACCTGGATACCGTAGTGGTCTGCGCAGTGCCCCGAATAGCCAGAGGTCCGTGGTTCGATTCCCAGTCCAGGAAAATTTTTTCTCATGGCATTTCTAGTATGAATAGCCTTATAAGGACTTTTACATCGGGTTTATTAACATGATAACAATTTTAACGTCTACAAACCACCATGCCCTGGATATGGGTAACTTATCCACGTGGAACTCGAACCCGCGGCCTCCTGTTTGGCAGGCGAAGACTTTACCCCGACGAGGCCGGCCGGCTTTTATTAGACCGGTCATGAAGTACGGCGCATTAGCTGTACTCCCGAATCATAATGCTCTAGAGAGGGGCGCCTCATTCGAGAGACGTATCCTACGTCAAATATTCCTGTTACACCCTCGTACTAAAGGAAATCACGTGTATAACATCACTAATGTATAACTTCTCCTCCGCAGACTATGCCGGCTTCGAAGCAACGCCGCAGGGAAGATAGCAGAGCACAACCCACGGCGTTTCGGCGTTTCAGGAGGTATGCTATTAAATGGTATTATTAGTATTTGTTTACTTTTTTGCATCGCCTTCAGCAGCTTTCGGGCTTGTTGACTGTCGACTTAAACGGCTGGCTTCTCGTATTGCACCCCTCCCTCTTTGTCTGCCTCCAATGGATACCACGCTAGCCAATGATGAACTCAGCATAGTGGAGTAGGGAGAGTAGTCGCCCACCAACAACTGCTGAAGTCAAGCGGGGCAACGTACAGGGATACCTCAGTATACATTTTTCTGGCCGCGGAGATACTATCCGCAAACCTCACCGATTTTTGTCCCTAGGATCCCAAATACGCTCTAAAGACAGCATCTTCGAAGACGGCTCTGAGAGTCGTATAATATATTATGTTATGAGGCATTCTCGTAAATGATAATATTTCCACTGCAACATGGTTTTATTTCAGCAGTATTTTATCCTGTTATATCAAAATTGAGTATACTGGTGTTAATTTTGGCAAAAAATTATATTGCTGCATAGTTATTTTCATTAATGTAAAACTGAAGGTTACATTTGAAGCTATTTTCACGGCAGTAAATCATTGAACTAACTATTTTCTAAAGTGTTTTTGATGGGTGAAATATATCTGCATTGCTGCTATTTCGATGCAATTCACTACCTACTAGCAAATTATTAGTTACTAAGATGCCATTTTTCTGCTCTCCTCTGCTTTCTGCGTTGATATATACTTACCTTTTAGATGGAAAATTTCTTTAAAAATCTACCTGATCTCTTCAGGTTTTACTTAGTAAGAATAAAAGATTAAACTTTGTAAGGTTTACTAATATATGTCAAATAGCACCAACGGCCACTAATATTTAAAAAAATACCCTATGCTTAATAAACCACTAGGCGTAGGGTATTTATTTTAAAGTAAATTAGCGAACCTTACAATATTTTTTCTCCTTTTTTCCATTAAAAAATCAATAGCCGAAAAAAGATTCTCGTCAAGAAAGAAAAGATCCTTCAGCTTCAAGCAAAACAGCGATTTTATGGCCTAATTTGACGGGGAGAAGAACACTGGGTTTCAAACCTATAAAAAAACCTACTCTGCGGATTACGATGAAGTATTTTTGAGCCTCGGGAAGCTTTTGAGCTGACCGCGACTAGACTCCCAAATGACCAAATGGCGTATGTTAAAATGCCCATTTTTCGCTGAGATTCTACGACGTTTCGAGTGCCTAGAGCATGGGGTTCTCACTGCACGGTAAACGTCATTGCCATGATAGAGTTTTGCCTACATCTTCAAATGGCATTAGCGTCAAGTTCTCAGCAATTTTCGCCAAATTCAAATCACTACAACACGCTCTCTTTCGATTCCATTCTTTTTAGTCTATTATTTTACCTACTGCTACCACTACCCACTGGCGAGGAACCCATGCTTCTCTATCCCCTTCCCCTCTTATCAATCATCCTTACCCGAATCATCAGGGATGTCCGCATGTGGGTCTCACAGCTTGCATTTACTGAAGAAGACATAGGAGGGTTTCATATAATTAAAGTTGAGGTAAGGTCAATAAAGTGAAAGGGATAAAATTATTTAATTAATGCATTACTTGTATTAGATTAATACTGGTACCTGATGTTGATATCTTTATTGAGAAGAATGCACAAAGAAAAAAGACATGTGTACCATTGGAAGATAATTCTGCTATCATGAAAAATCCGCGAGCATCCTCTGAAACCACTCCAAACCCAGCCTAAGTAATCTCTGGGTCTATTTTCTCCCAGTTCGTGTTCACTTCCTTTTCTGAAATTATATGAAACAGCACGGATGACAGCTAACACCCTTAATATTTATGTAATTATATAAATGGTACGATTTTTTGAGGCCTCATAATTGCTTCATTTAGAACAGGGGTCTTCAACCTTTTATCATACATGGGCCAAAATTCTGTTTCACATCGTCCAGAGGGCCACAATCCTCCATGTCATTTTACCACCACATCAATAACATATATAAAAAAACATATGAAATCGAAGTGCAATAATCTTTATTGGTTAAAGAGTTCAATCGATCAATACGATTTTTGACGAGTGGATCGATATTTGGTTCGTGATATTTTTTTAGCCTCTAGGGCCGCAATAAATTAGCCAGCAGGCCCCGGGTTGAAGATCCTTGGTTTAGAAGGTAAAAAAGAGAAGAAAATAACGAATGGTTGATATTGACAATGGTAATGGTAAATGGTTGACAAATGATAAATGATACACATTAACTTTTCGGAAATGCCATAAGAAAGGAAAACTTTGCTAGAATAGGTTGCTAATAAATGAAAGAGTTTCTCATTTCCACATATTACTGATCATTACATTATAAACTAAGAGACGATTTTTCACCCGAATGAGAGTGTATGAATTTCACATTCGTCCTCATCATGGTCCCTTAAAGTTGATTTTATCCCAAATAGGACTCAGACCAAAAACATATTCGAACGAAAATAAGTCATGTCTTTTTTTTCAAATTTGCGCTCTTGTTGCTATGGTACCTTTTTTGCTGTAGCGTTTTTATCTGTCAAGTTAAGAATACAAGAGTTTTATTGCGTTTGTTTCAAATTTGGTTTGATGCATAGCTCCAATTGCCGTTTTTTTACTTGGGTTTCATGCATTTGTCATGTTTTTGTTATACTATGAAATCGAAAAAAATTATGCATAGAAATTTCAAAAATTAAAAGTTTATCATTATTTTAATTAGCTATTTATTAATTAAAGTGCCTGCAAACTGTGCTATATTATTTTTGTTTTCATGGGTTTTTCCCGAACAATTCATATTTTTCTATCTATCTATCTAACATGAAGAATTAACAGATGGCCAACTTTGGACGAAGAAAACGCCGCTGTATGGGTAATGTAGCCTGGGTTTTTAGAGAACGACCCGTAATGGTATCCCTTAATGCAAGGTCAGGGTGATGAGGCACAGATAACAATTAAGGTACCATTTAAAATGTCCCTTCCCTCTCGTATCGAGGGTCTCAGAAAAGATAAATTAATAAAGAAAAGATTCCATTACGGAATACCATTACGAGTTGACTAAGGAAAGAGGGACCGTAAAGAGATGAATGCAACAAACCATTTACTGCTCCTTAAGTTAAAAACACTGTATTACCTTGAGAGGAAATGCCATCCGTTCCACCTCAAGAGTTACAATGGTCTCTTATTCTGGTTTCGTGTCAGTTTTCACAACCGCGACTGGCCATTATCATTTCGACCATTTCAAGTCAAATTTCTACCGTTCTGAGACAGCAACGACCTTGGGCTAGGTGTTAGTTCGTCAAATTAAACGGTGAAATGTCTTGAAACCCGATCCAGTTTCTATGAAACTGCTGTAAGGAAAAGTGATAAATAATAATGGATATCACTTCTGTGGAGAATTCACTGAATAGTTAAAAATTATTGTGCGAAAATTAAGAGACGTACGTGAATGATAAACGGTTCCCAAACAAAGATTTTCATTCGTACTAATACTTTCATCAAACCAATTCCAGTGTGCCAAAAGGTTCCTCCGTAACATGGGAAAAATGAAATTGATTCTTTTCACTATGTAGGTAAGTACAAGGAGAAACAAGACCTATAATCGAAAATGAATAGGAGACTTCGTTGATTTCCACTGATTTATTTCAACTTCCACATAATTGAGCCTAATACCACCTATAGTTAGTTAATGTTCATATTTTTTCGCCGTTTGAAGGAGAAATTATGCATTAAAATGCTAATTTTATATTCTAATTTATGGCAATTAAATTGCATTTTTTAAATAAATTAATATAATATTTAATGATTCATGTTTCTTTGAGAGGGATTGAGACGAAACATCCCTCGCTGAAAATCTCCCAAAATTGCGAGAGAAGTGGGATAGAATAATCTTAATTTACTGCCAACTAGAAATGAAACATGCATTTTAAGAAGTCGGACTCGTACCGAACGACCAAGGCTTGATGGCATGTACGAAAAGAGCGGCTGAAATGACCATGTCCACTGCATTCAAACCACTGACCACAGTGGCAAACAAGAAAATGCTAACCAATAAGCTCCATAGAACAAATATATCCCATTAGTCTCATGGAATAGGAAAATGGGACTAAAGGATTACCCACGCTAGTATTTGTAAATATTGTCTCTAAGGACCTGCATCGCTTATAATCTACAGCTCACAACAGTGTCAATCAAGATTCAATATAACCATTGGTTAATGAGTTTGCAGAGGTTTTTATTTGTACGATAACATCTTCAGCTTTAGTGGCATAAAAATCTGTTGTATGCAAGCAGATGTCCATACGTATGGCGTTCTTACATCCAAGTTGCAAGTTACTGGATAAAACCCCACGGGATTGCCAAACGCTCATCAGAGAGCAACTTGATTTTACGAGAAAAAACGGGTACTTCTTTGAGAAATAACAAAGTCTAAGGAATAGTGAGGAGTAGATAACTTTTTTAAGCACAGAGAATATACATTATTAGCCTGATTCATGTTTTTCCGGAATAGTAATCGGCTTCTCAAGCGATGAAGCTCCTCTCACTGGAGTGTTTTTCTTTGTTCGCAAATAGTGGATGGCTTGCAAATCCAATTCTCATTTCGGTAAATTCCCATGCCGTTCCGGTATATTAACCAGAATTTATGAAATTTTTCAGAATTCTGACTCATTAGAGACTTTTTCCCTACTTTTGAAAATTACTCACATTTTCCTCATCCACCGACCATACCTGCTTGGTGAATTCCGTGGGATACCAACAAGCAAAATAAAATACCACGTACGTGTTCATGGTTGTTCGAATAATTGAAACTTGCAGCAGTAAAAAATCACGCTAACTTTGGTTTAAAAGATAAAGGGTACTAATATGGTATTTCCAAACTGATCCTTGTCCCTTGTCATAATTTAAAGACGGAAGAAGAAGAAAGATTGTGTTCACAATTGAACTTGGCGTTACGTGGCTTTTTATCAAGAGTCACATTAATCATATATTCCTTCAATCAAGGCGCAAACCGTGTATCAATCGTGTATTCGATATTAAAGGGCAAAAAATAGTTTTTATGCCCCTCGATAGACAAAACTATTATTCTCATCTCTGGTTAATTTAAAGAGTATTTTTTTATTTAATTATTGCCACCACCGAAAACTGAACTTAATTGGCCTTAAAATCAGAGCTTTCAAAGCATCTAAGACTTAAGCGTACCATAATAACCACGCCCTGCATAGAGGCATTCTTCCCAGGCGGGAATAGAACCTACGACCTTCGATTTGGATAGGGAGGTCTTTAACACGCCGCCACCGAGGCATTTTCAATTATTTGAGCTCTTCTCAAATAATGACTCTCCTTAGAAGACTTACGCCATTACAGTTTTTTGAAGCAACACCTGCGATTTTTGAATATTCATCTCCATTTTACGCCAATTAAATTAAATTTTAGCGGCAGTGAAGAAGGTAAAATTCAGAATGTGAGAATATCAACACAGAGGTGGATTGCGTTCAGATAACCTCCGACTTCAATATTCCCGAAGGACAAGGAGAAAGGAGTCCCTATAAACATTCGTCGCCCTCCGCTTCTAATCTTCGTATTATGCTCCGTCGTGTGTAAAATGTATTCATCCTCCTTTGAACCCGCCCGGAAAGTAATAATTTCTTGGATGAAGGGTTGATTCTCAAGGACAAGATGCCCCGTGGAAATTGTATGCAAGTTAATGAAGGAAACAAAGACATTTCAAGCGAAGGCGGAACCCATACGTAATATAATAATAGTTTCATTCCTATGCAGAGCTTTCAAGTGATATCACATTTGAGAAAAAAACCTTTCGACTAACTCAAATGCATAGACTTACACTCTAATATACCGGTCAAGGTAAAGGACACCACGGTGGTACAGAAGAGATATCAACACTCATTGGCCCAAACACACGATTTGGAGTTTAAAAAAAATATAACGATGGCCCACTATGAAAAGCATTTAGTTCATCGGAGATCCTCCTTTTAATTTGTACGCAAGTCATAAAATCCACGCTATATTAGCTCACATAATAGCTGCTCTTTAACAATGCGAGAAAAGCTCAACGGCTGCCGTATTCAAAATAAACGTTCATTTAACTTCAAACTAGCATTGATAATTTAAAAAGCAACCAACTAACTTTTAACTTCTAGATTTAAACATCACTTCTGCAAGATTAAACGAGAAAAAACGACAAGAAATAGGATTCATCGCACTACAATTTGAGCCTAAAAACGCACGCATCTAGTAGTTGCAATTCTGCTAGCGCCCTATGAGCAAATCACGGACTCTTTGTATTTTTAAGAGGGAAATCATTATTCGTAGTGGATGAAGGAGAACCCCCGAACGGAAAGATGAAATTTTTTCCGCTCTTCTCCTTAGAGAAAATAAACATGGTCCCATACTGAGTATACCAAAAGTTTTTAAAACTACCGAGTTATTTTTATAGTCTTTGCACCTGTAAGTACATTGTACACCATTTAGTTACGGGTACTACAAGGTTATCGAAACTACATCCCACGGGCATCAAGCCATGGTTCTCTAGTCACAGTTTTGTGGCGACATTAATTTGGCAACAATGTGTGATGAATCTTGGAAATGGTGACTTTCCAGGCTTTAGGGTTGCGACCACGAACAAGTTTTATGGTACAAAAAAACTTCAAATGCAAAAATAATGCATCACCAGGGTAAACTTACAATTTTATGCTGTTTAAAGCGTTTAATTTTGAGTAACAAGCTGGTAGGAATGCGCGTGAAGGAAAGCAGAGAACATTAGTCGAGGAGAAATTCTGAATTTAGAAGTTGTCTGAGTTCGCCAATGCGTAGCGAAACATTCTTGGATATACGTTAAACCTTCCAATAGTATTTCTTGGGTACGCATCCACCTCGACCATACAATTCTGTCAGAGATATATTAGAGAAAATGTCTAAATTAAGCGACCCTTAAAACACCTGGAAAGATTTTCCACACGCATACAGGGAATCATTCAGTAACAAGAATTTCGATAAGTTTGATGTACTAACCTCAATCGGCTTATTGGATTTTCTTACTCTCCCGGAACCCCAAGAAAAGTTCATTTATTCACAATTGGCTTGCATAATAGTTTTATTTTTCATAAAATTTATAACAATTAATGCTAATTATTACCAGTGGACGTATAAAGCAAAGCATAGGAAAGCATTTGAAAAAGTTCTTAAAAATATTTGTTTTATCACACGATCTTTTTTTCCTGGTGCAAAGTAACAGACGAAAATTAATTAAAAAAGTAAACGGCGCGTATCCTCAAGAGCTAAAATACATAATTAAAAATACAAGGAATCTTCATCTGAGTCGTTGGCATTATATATGTATCTCACTCGCGATGGTAAACCTCTGGATTGAAATTAAATCATTTCACAATCTTCAAGCACCTCTCCTCCCTCTAGAAGACAAAATTTACTTTGAGCAGCATTAAAATGAGCTTCTTTGGTAGCTGATTTGCATTGGATAACCGGTGAACAGGTAAGTCAAAAAGTCACAGAATACACATAGTATTTACGTTATGAAAATATTTACGTTATTCAAAAAAGTTCTGGGATACAATTTAATAAGAATATAAATAGCGCATTTTGGCATTGACATCAATCATTTAAATTCTTTGATGAGTGACACTTTTCTAAGCTGCTAAGGCTCTTAAGGGGAAATAAAATTGGCAATTGGCCGAAGCACGATGTCATTCAGTGACTAATGATGTATAAATTAATTCCATTTACTAATTCAGATAGTTGATCTTTTTGAGACGAAAGAGCTTTTCAACCTATGAATGTGACCGAATAAGATGGGTACTTAGAAAGAGTGAGTAAAAAGACTGACAAGAATAGTTACAACAAAAAAGTTTTCAATCCTCTCAAAATACCTAGTTTGGCTTTCAAAATAATTTAAGACGTGAATTCCAAAGCGGCACAAATAACGTTGCAGGAATTTGAGGTTACTGGAGCAGTTTCTTTGTTTTTTATCTGCATATATACACTTCATAGTCAATATCTCTATACACAGGAAAAATTATGATTTATTTATTCAGTAGTTTTGAAGATATCCAGATAAAGAGGTGTGTTACCAAACTTTGCTTAATAGTCTACTTCTGTTCCGGAATTTACGCCTTCAATTGTAATTTTCAATCCACATTAGTTACCAAATCAATGAGCTAACTAAAATGAGCTGAGCAGATAGAGGTTGGTATGGAGTTCATCCACAGTTATCAATAAATTTACCATGAATACAGTGAACTCTACAGGATGTACTTCAGTTTGGAATTGAATCATGAAAAGAAATTCTTCACAAATAACGCACAATATTGGATGACGCTTACGGCCTGACCGATGTAATTTTGCACTTGGACAGTTAATCCTACAACCATTAGGATGCCGGATTTCATAGCTTCTCCGGTCGCGGCACACGTCTCGTAATCTGTATACCAGGGTGGAGTGGGTGGTAATCGAAGTGATTTTAATTTATCAGAATGTTTATTCCCTTTCATACTTGCCATCAAAATACGCATGTAAGAAAAGCAAAACTATGCTCAGAGCTCTGCAGTGAAACCTAAAAAGCTACTTTGACTAAAATGTAAACAAATGATGCTCAAAATACGACTCTTAACTAGTTTGATGCCGATTGATTAATTTTTAATATTCATACAATGGACACAGGCAAATAACGAATGAGATATCCTACATACTGTTCAATCTCATAATATAATTGTAGATGAAAAATTATATTTTCATCAAAATAGTGCACGCATCGTGAGACATCTATTTTATGAAATTTGCGTCTACCTCAAAGTTTGGCCGATCCTCGGTCATCGTCACCAGATGATGATAAATATTAATAACAACATATAATATATAATACATTCATAAAATTATAGCATACAACAATAGCATAGTTTTATCATTACATATATTTAAACAAAATCATACAAACACAATTAAAGAATAATTATGTTCAGACTCCGAGTAAGGCAACACTAGGGGCCGATTTTCTAATGTCTTGTTAATTTTTTCGGAGCAATAAAATCAGAGATAACGATTTCTTCCATTAAAATCACTTGTTTAACTAACTCCGAACTACTTTGATTTCATTTAACTTAAAAAAATTCTCAACCTAAGGTAACGACAGTTTCATGTTCTGGTTAACGCTAGCTAGACATTATAAATCCGGCCCTAGTTGTTCGATGAGCGACCGCGGGTAGCTCAGGGCAGATCTCCAACTATATGAGGCGAGCGGAGAAGCGTTCTCTCCAGTGAGCCGATCTTTTCAGATGCCCTAAGGAAAGCGAAGCAGCCGTTCCGACCCAATTACCATCAGTGACATTACAAGCTCACGGAAAATGAAAAGACGAAATAAAACGACCGACTCATATTCAGTTTCGTTTCAGTTTTCACAACGGATCGCGAGTGGCTTTCGCTCCAAGTACTAATCTGACAGCTCAGATCAACGCTCCCCTTCTTCGACGTCTTGCAGTGTGGAGGCGCCCCTTGCGAAGAAAACCTTGACCCAAATAGATGACGCTCCTGGATTAGTGCGGAGAGGGAAAAGATAGTCGAGAATCACCGAGTCTAGGAAAAATTCCATGCTACGCGGGGAGACTCGGCGAAAACACAAGACTTTGAAGGGCTCGGGTGTAAATAATCAAGGGCGGATTCAGGATTTTTGCTTGGGGGCCAAAATGATCTAATAGGCAAACAGTCTTCTCATATTTGATATTAAAAACAGTATAAAGTAATTACTGTACGATATAATCTCTTTCCTTTAATCTGAATGTTATTAATATGGAAATATATATAAGTTACATACATGAGGGCTATAATACAGCTGTTCCAATAAACTTAATAACGTTAATGGCCATTGATCTAGCGCTAGATCACCCAAGTAGAGCGACCGTTTATCAGGAAATTTCGAAGAATAGATTCTCCTATCGAGGAAAGGGAACAGAGTGACGTTGAGACATTAAGAAAATTTACAGCAAAATCGGAAATTACAATGTTTGATCATGTACCAAAAGATGCCCTGAAATTTTACTTCTCGCTCTACCAACAGCTAGAATCTCTGTAATATTACCCCTTTCATTAATTAATTATGAATTTAATTATATTCCCCAATGAAATACACCCAATTCATCAAATCCGAGTTATCATTACTGAGTTAATAGAAAGAAACAGTATAATCGAGAGTTTTTCGCTCATTTCATACTCTGTTATTACTTGAGCAATTGGATACATCGACAGTACTCCAAAATCGAAACCCTAGAAAGAGAGGATTTTAAACGGAGAACATGAAGTCGTCATATAATTCAAAATCTTCAAATCAGTTAACACCCTTCCAAGATGTTTCATCATTTTTCCGCCGTTGCAAGGTGTGAATGATCCTCTCAAGAGGGCCAAATATCCATTCCAGCAGCTCTGTCACTACCAGGGCAGTCAGTGTAAAACGGAATACCCAAGCCGCGACCCCTACCGGACATGAAACTAGGATGGTTGACACCCTAAGATGTGGCACCAATACTTTATGCATATTTCCAGGCCATTGGTCGTTGAGGTCATTCAAAGTCAACCTGAATATGCACCCGACAGTGAATTCCGCGACCGTTTCCACATTATTGATTTCAGTTTAAATACGCCCTGTGACCCGTTATATTGGACGATATAAATATCATCACCCTTGATTTAACTCATCCGCAAATTTTTTTACATTAATTGTGGGACTGTACAAAAGGTAAAAATTAGCATAAAGGAACAATTGAATACTCAAAATCACGTAGCTAAGCATTCCACGTAAGTCGAGAAATTTAACTGATGCAAATTTTATGCGAAGTATGGCCTTAAATTCCAACTGCAAATAAAAATTAATTATAAATACGCAGAAATGTTCTGAAATAAAATTTTAAACAAAATTTCAATGGAAAATATTTTAAAAATTGGTGCCCCATATTAATACCGGCTATGAAAATATTCTTTCGTATCGAATCCAGTAATGACACTCACTAAAGATATAAGTGTATAGAGTTTCCTCTGCCTAAGATATTTTTTTCGCGGCAATTTAAGCGCATTTTATTACATAAATACCACGATATTTGAACCATTATTTAATGAATTTCACTCTAATTGACATATTTTGGTTCCATCAACGATTTAGACTATCTGACCTTTTAACCCTGCGACTAATGGGAGGCCCTGCTTCATAAACTCCATCCCGTGAGACAAAGAGGATTCCAAATAAATATTCACTGTTAAAATAATCCATTGTTTCTCATATTATTTAAGAAAGCCTAGGATCTAATGAAACAATAACTCGTTTTAATATTTTATATTTCAGTTGTGTGGCGAAAAAATATTTTTTTCAGCACAGTACTGATAAACAAATGACGCACCACGATGTATACGATTATGAGCGAAGCTCATGGGAATTTTTATGTTCAACTGCAAGTGAACAATCGAAAGAACTTAGTTTTCTAATAGCTTTTCTAAATTCTGAGCTAAAAATGATTTTCTTAATGAGTAGTGCACATCTTATGAGGTACTTCTCAAATTCATCTACACCCATTTTTCTCGTTCTCTGTTGTCATTGTGAAATGGATTGAAAAGAGAAAATTGTCATCAGACATCGTTTTTCAGAGCTTAAATATAATTATTTTACATGAATATATAATTTAAAGCATGACATTGATTTCCGTCGTGAACAAAATCTCAAATTATGTGATAAGTGGCCCCGAGATAAGATGCGGTCCTGTAAACTAACAAGGAACATCATTGGAGAAGTTTGCAACCACACTGTTCCACTCCAGATTTTCTGACATAAATTTTAGGGATTTATAACTTAACGAATGAATAAATTCGTGAATATTTGATTTCCTGCTTTCTTTAATCTTATTGGTGATGTTTGGCACTTACTTGATGCAGTGATTTATGGCGCTTCATCAGTGGAGGTAATATTTAGACGTCTATTTGATGAGACATCAGTACGAGAAATAAACCATACATTTTAAGTTAAGAGTCTTCAATTCGGAAAATCAATGCCTATTAGTAGTGTCACAGACCAATCGATCATTGATGAACTATCAGGAATCATTCACGATACGTAATTTTCCAAGTCTAATATTCTGTATTTCATTGTTTGCTCGTTTACAACGAGAAAAAAAATAGGAAAAGTACATGAGCTAAAATGCAAATAAGCACCAAAATAGGAGAGCTTAGCAAGGGATGAACCCGGTCAATGGCTTCAACGCTATTTTTAGATACGTTACATTTTTCCTTCGGCAGAATGTGCGTCATTTCTTGAATTTTAGCTGGAGCAAAGTGAGACGGAGAAAGGCAGTGGAGAGATAGATGTAGGTGACGAATTTATACCAGACCAAATACTACTTCTACTATGAACAAGAAGCAGGTCAAATAATGTTCAGACAATGTAAGTAGTTTTTGGACTATTTTGGTAAAACATTTTTTAGGTTTTGTAAGTGAGTAAAGACCTTAAAAGAAATATTTTTTACTCATTTTGAGAAGTCTTGTAGATATATTTGTCTCAAGTAAGACAATAAATGTAATGGAAATTATAATCAATTTGAATCATAATACAGTCATAATAAACATCAATATTGCAATTTTAATGAAAAGATAATATTTACGCTAATTTTTATCTGCAATTTTCGCGGCGTTTCTCTACATTGGTAGTCTCGTCTAGACGCGTCTTTCGATAAAATTACTCGGAGGAACGCCCGAAAGCCGTTACCAATACACTAATTTATTGCATGCAATTATTCTGAAGACGTTAGATATCTCATGATAAACTTAAACTCCCGGAAAAAAATTAGGAAATAAAATGAAATAGAAGAAGTGAGTAGGAGAATAAAATTTTCAGTTGTAATTTAAGACATCTGGTGAATTGATGTAATATTATGACTGCGTTGATGTAAAATTATAATTGAATTGATATAATAATATGATTTAGTTGATGTAATTATATGATTCAGTTTATGTAATATCCTGATGCAAATCGTGTAAACTTGGTAGAATTTTCGATGGACCCCGTGCTAGAGGGGGCAGATTCAAAATTACGAGAGGTTCATAAAGATTAGCCGATATTTCGAGTTGGAAGCAGAAAACATAAACAGAAGAGTAATTTTCAAGTCGTGTCAGAGGCGAATATATGAAAGACAACTTTGGTGCATGATCCGAGGAAAAATAATAATTTTTTAAATTATTTTTTCTATTTTTTAAATATAAATGAAGAAATGAGGCGAATTAGAATGAACAGCAAACGATAATATTTAGCTATCAGTAATCTAAAAACTGACCATGATAATCAAAAGAGAAATTAAGTTTGAAACCACACTGCGTCAATCCAGATTTTCTGGCATAACCTTAAGGAATAAATAACTTATCCAATGAATAACCTCATACATGTCCAATTTCCCAATTTATTTCGTAATGTAATTACGAAGTATTGGGGAAGCCCTGAGAAGAGCATTTTAGAAGAGAAGTCTCGTGAAAACTTTAGTAAGAAGACAATATAGCCTAATCGGCCATTACTAGACATATGTTGACCTGGTGAAGGCAATCCTCGAGGGATAAGAATATGGAAAGAATGGAAAAGGAGGAACAGGAATAGCATAACGATGGACAAGTTTTAACAACACGTATCTCAAAATTTGGCCGGTTTGAGACAGGTATTTTAAACAAAGTGTAATAACGTTTAAAAAATATAACTCAAACAAAAATCAACTCCTAGTTTGCAAATGTATGATTGTTTTTCAGTTTTATGAATTTTTGGTTTTTAATTTCAAAGTACAATTAAAAATATAAATCGTTTCTTTTGCTCTCCTGAAAAGTTGCTAGTTTTGAGATACGTGTTCTTAGAACTTAGCCATCGATATATGAAAGTGGTAAAGAAGGATGTGAAAGATGAGAAAAACGCGGATCTGAAAATATTAGGTAGCTGATAAGAATATTGACTGGAAAGTTGCATCAAACCAACATAAGAATTGTTGACCAATGATGATGACTTAATCACTCTCTGTCAATTCCCATATCGTCGAAATGGGGGAATATTGTTCACATAATCATTTTACAGATGGGGTACCCGAACCTTTTAAATGACGTTTTCTTAATGGGGTCGATGTACTTCCATCCCTAACAACGACAAGCATGTCGCGGAACAAATAGAAAACGTCGTCTTTCGACCCAATCCCAGAGAGAGAAGAACCTTCGATTGCTTGAGCGCCCATCCCGGCTTTCCATAGTACGAGGAAGAAAATAAAAGACAACGTCGTTTACGAGGTACGCACGAGACAGTTATGCAGATGGAAATGGAGAAATACTATTGATTCGCCTGGCGGTTTGGAAGGGGTAGACGTTGGATGAGACTTAAACAGGGGAGGGAAATATATAAGCAAGGATATGGAGGAAGGTGGAGGAAAGACATGAAGAAGGGGTGAGGTAGATGATTGACTCATGTCCTGAATGGATCCCTGAGGAGCGCAGAGGAGTCTGGTGGATGAGGGAGAGAGAGTTGTGACGTCATACTGACGTAGCCACGGGGAGTGTGAGAAAGGGAGGATGCGCGCGCACGTGCATCGCGGGTGGTAGGGATGGAAGGATAGTGGAGTACCAGCATGTGCGACAGCGACTCAGTGGAGCGAAAGTGAACCGCTGTGAATGAATGCCCGCACCATTGAGGCGGGAATCCACGTTTTCCGAATACGGCTTCCCCTGCCAAGCACAACATCCGTAACGCATAACTGTTTACGTCTGTAGAGCCGTTTAGAGACCGCAAAAAAACATTATGATCTTCAGAAACATAGTCTTACGTCAATACCTGTGGAAGAAGGAATAAAGAATAACTATGAATGTAATGTAGGAATTAAATTTTTTTGTAAAACTTAAAACCGAGTTTTCTTTGGTGGTAATGAATTTTTTTACCACAAAAAGGAGCGTACATGTCGATAAGTTTATTCGAAATATTGTATTCCATTTCCTTTCCAGGTTTTGTTCATTTTTACATGCTCTCACTCTAATTCATTCGTTTAATCATCAGGGAAGCGGGATGCCCAAATAACTTAGGCCATAAATGTTCGATTTATTACGCTAACAATCAATTGAAATTTGTGATTTGTAATATCTGATTCATTATCTGTAAAAATATTCTATGCAATTTTATCGAAACGATCCTCAGCAATTTTATCTCTGATTGACGGTGTATTTTCAGAGTTTTCAACGGTACATGTAAGAGGCATTGTCGTATCACTGTTACCAGCGGTAATAATAGTAGTACTTATATATTTGTTTAACACTAAATTGAGAGTAACGTCTTAGGCGATAACTAGTGTAAAACGATATAATGATAAAGATAAAACAAGTGTTTTATTTACACATACTTCCTTTCTTACACGAGCTAGAATTCGATAATAAACCCTATCATTATCAAGGTAACATCTCACAAAAATCAAACTGCTTGTTATTGTTTTGAGCGGATCTGGTAGGAAGAGGGGATTGGTAGAGGTCCGCTCACAAGATAGATAATCAGGTTTATTTTTGTTAGATAATGCCTTGATAATGATAGTGCATATCGTCGAAACATAGGTCGAAATTAAATCAATGGAAATAAAACAACTGCTTTATCTTTATCATGATATCGATTTTTTATTTCCGCATGATACCGCCTCAGACGTTAAACTCATTACAGTGATACAAAAATTCAAAAGTACCACTATTTGCACCGCTGGACACAAAGATATGGTAGTGCCTCCTATTGTTATAGTGGAAGGGGTTTTTCCAACCCCTTCCACTCCTCCTACTTCCACATGTCTACGAATTCGTCTTCACCAAGCTTGCGACCCAACAACCAGAGTCTTGAATGCCTCCAATTAAGCCTTTCGCCGCCAGCTCAGAACGTCATTTTTCCCCTCCCACATCCAATTCTGCCTGCCTCAAAGGGCCTAATCAGCGCACACGCCAATAACAAGCTGGGCATCAAGCAAGGAAAATATTTTCCGATCTTCAATGGATATAGTCTCTTCTGGGATATTCCTCAGTATTCACCAAACTTGGGCCTATTGATGCCATGTTACGGAAGGTGTTTATTGAGATATCAAAATTATAGGTCTACATTGAAGGATGCGGTGTAAATTCTAAACCTGGTGGCTCAGTGCTGCTATGTTTTGGAAATTTTATTAGTAATTTTGACCTTCAAAACTAGTAAAGTCCATTCTTTTCATTTGTTAACCGTTCTCACTCCTAATAATAAATTCCATAGGGTGGCGTTTGCAAGTTTAAATCTCTGTTTTATGAGGTAGATTTTTTTTAATACACTGTTTTCTTAGAGCCAATTACACCACCACATAATACACGTACGACAGAGTCAATATATTTTAAGCGATTTATCTGCATCGCTTACTGCAGAAAGGAATCATGTCCAAGTTGGACGATATATCTTTTTTTATTTAAGTTGTTGCTAGGTGCAAGACTACAAGTTTCCTATTAAAAGGAAACATGTCATGCTAATGACGCCGAGAATATGTTTCCATAACATGTTCATTTTGGTAGGAAACGTTTAGTCTTGCATCCAGCAACAACTTAAAGGAGGAAAAGGCAAAATCGTCGAACTTGGACATGATGCCTTCCAGCAGTTAGCGATTCATCTATGGGAATCACTGTCAGACCTTACATTGTAAACTAGACTAAACCTATTGAATAAATTCAAGAGAAGTGTATTTTTAGACAAAGTTAACCATATCTTACGAACGCCAACATACTGGGGTATTACAGATCATAAAAATAGGTAAAGTAAGCGATATTGACTGTAGAACAGATGCAGCTTACTAACTTATGCATTCCGTAATGCATGTTTAAGAATTTTCCTAGTATTTATAACAGTATGTTTTTATGTTCTAGCTTCATATGCAGATATTACCTTTATAAATAGTCAGCAAGTTTTACCTTTTCATTAATGCGGAAGTATAACTTGTTAGTATGCGTAACATTTGTAAGACTTTTTGGTGTGCACGTAGGAATCCTCTTGCATGCTGAATGCTGGTGATTGATCACCCCCTGCCAAGCACCCTAGAGGTGGCTCGCAGGGTATTATGTAGATGTAGATTAATATTGTTTAGCGATGGCGTCAATCAGTTCGTGTTTCGACTCGACCGCTATTTCCAATAGGTGAGGGTAGAACTCGGCCAATTCAAAGCCATAAGCGTGCAATACCACAAATTTTTGGTATGTGACCAGTTCATTTTCCGGGGCCACCTCTCTCTCCAATGTTGCTTTGATTGAGGATTTTGCTTTGAGAATGTCCAAAGGCTTTTTTATCTGGGACCTAAACCCGGGACCCTTCGGTCAGCAGCCCATCCTTCAACACACTGGGCTACTATGTTCTTACACGTATTTAGGCGGTGTATTTCGGATAGGGAGACATCCATATCAGAGCCGCATCCGTAGCGAGGACTTCCGCTTTCGCAAGAGGGAAAGGTCTTCTTATCGACCAAGGAGGATGGAGGCGGAATTTGAGCCGCAGGTTGTGGGACATTATGCGACGTCTCACAGCTTGAAGAGGAGGGACGAGAAGCGAACCTTTCCAAACTCTTCAGAACACTCTCAATATTCCCCGCTCATGCGCCTGTACCAGGTCCATTAGTGACCGAACGATAGCGTCTCCCATGCCACAGGTTGTACTTACAGGAATTAATGCCGCCCGCCGTTAAAGGAGAAATATGACACATCCCGTGCAGTCCCTCGCTCGTGTACCGTGAACTTATGGTGTATTTGAGGACTCATAAATCTCAACTACCAAAGACTCGGTCAGAGTACAAAATCACGAAAAATAAGGTAATCTCGCCTGAGGCGCTAGAATGCATCATTAAAAAAATAAAATACTTACACAGAACGGGAATCTGCCGCTAGACTAACGTGCTACAAATGAGTCAATGATATTTTCCTATGCATCAACAAAATTCTTCAAATGGAAAAAATATAAATATTATAATTCAAATCAAGATTTTAAAATATAGGAAAAAACCTTATACTTACATGGAAAATATTTTCCTAAAATATTCAGTAAATAATCTAGAACTCTAAAATATTGTAATTAATAGGAGCAGGCGTAACTTCGTTGAAATCCTTTATCGGAGGAATATAAAAAATAAAAACTTTGCTATTTTCACATGGTTATTTATTGTGACCGACCATGGTTTCGTTACAGCGTAACATTGTCAAGGTCGTACCTAACTATCTTGATAATGCTACGTAGTAACGAAACTATGGTCGCTATAAATAACCATGTGGAAATAGCCAAGTTTTTATTTCTTCTATTCCAAAATATTGTATGTTAATACAATGCACTAACAATGGAATCCCCGAAATTTATTTCATCATTCTCTTTAGATATACCTAAATGTAGTTAGGAAATAGAGAGGAATCACTAAGGTTAAGAAGCACTAGCTCAGGGATTTTTTAACTCTTTATTCGTATACCCATCAAGAGCGGTACTCCATGCTTCATCCATTACTATCAATACTATCCATTCTTCTTTTGGTTATCCACATAATAATTGCATTATGTACCACCTGGGATGGAACAATGAGCCGTAAAAATGCATTATTTCTATGCCACAAGAAAAATCTCACGCTCTGAGATAACAGGGAAAATCGGCCCTTGCGTCTGAGTTTGTTGACAGAAGCCTTCATCATATAAGTATTTTGGGCTCACGGAGCAGAAGAGGAGAGCAAACAGAGTGGGAGTTTCCATCGAAGGTCGACCGTTAGATCGAAGAGCAGGCAATCGATCGCTGAGAGACGAATACTCTCCAAGTGGAAGATGAGAGGAAGAGGAGGTGTACCAGATCGGTGTAACTAACGACCCAAAACTTTCAGATCCACCAAAGAGTTGGTTGGGGGTTTTCTACAGCGGTCGCCCGAGAGAGGAAAAGGGTTGAAAAGTGCAAGTGAGGCATGCATGCAGCATGCAGCATGCATGCAGCAATACAGCATGACATACCAAGAACGATTTTGCGTTTATTTTTCCTGTAGAAAGATATGTTTTGATGGAAAATTTTTCGAGGACATAGGTTAAATGTTTTCACAAATGAATTCGATAAAAAATTTGATAGAAATATTTTATAATAATTTCATTCAAATTTCATCAAACTTGAAACCTAGCCTTGGCTTAGTTGTCACTATGAAATTATCTCCGAACTCCTCTGTTTAATAAGTTGATTGAAAAAGTTTCATGATAATACTAAGCTAAGGCCTGGTTTCATATTTAATAGAAATCGACCGAAAATGTCACCAATATATTACATTGATATTTGCAACAAAACTAGAAACCTATTTTTAAAAAGAAAAATTGCCCCTACAATGTCTTTATCTCTGTAAAAAAATAAATGTCAAAAGCCTTAATCACATTTAACTCAGTTGGAAATTATTAATTGGCTGTCACTGCAGCACATGTCTTTCCGACATAAAAAGCTATTTGAGTAAATTGAGCTTGCAGGCACAAAATTTCACTTGAAATATTTTAAGATTTTGTAAAAAAATAACATTATTTTTAATGAAATGACTAGTTTTGCATTCGATCCAGTTACGTGGTGAATATAATATCTATCACAATTGCAAGGCAGAGACAACAAGAGGGTATTCTCAACGTTATGCTCAATCTAATGTAGTGCGCAACGCGATAACCATATTTGACGTATATTGATGGATACCAAGTGTAGTGATGAATTAGCAGCCTCACGCAATAATTTCGACAAATGAAACACCTTTCTCGAGCTAATATATATTTATTCATAGCCAAATCTCTGCAGTTGTATTTTAAGCGTGCTAATTCTTTTCATTTTCTCCGCAATTTATTTCGTGATATTTAAAATAATATTGCTGTTAAAATGGCCAATACTACCGTTAATTTAAAATAAAATGCTCGAGTGAGATACAATTTCTGCTTTACTTATAAGTAATGTGTGTTGCTTACTTTTCAGGATAATACTATTTCCAAAGAATTAATTCATCACTATCGATCATCAAGGCCGATCACATTTCAGTCCATCAAAATTCAATACAATGTATCAGAATATATGCTAAACTCAAGAGACACTTGGATTAATAATGAAAAGAGGGACTTAAATCAAGCGCGACTTATTATTGCTAGTCGCAGTGCCTCGGACAGACAGCACAGAGCAGTGGGAAATTTAACAATAACAAATGCTGGGTAAAATTACATTAATATCATAGCAAAACATTGCTACTGTAAGCTAATTAGTCTTTTAAGCTGTTTAAAATTAAATAATAGCCACAATTAACTTCTATCCCATACCCAAGGTACTGCTGATGATACATTATCTCAATATATTACCAATTACTGGTTATAAGTTTTTATATAAGGAATACTCATACACAAGGTACACTTCAAGCAAGAAAATTTTTTTCCTAACGTTTCACGCACTCATAAATTATATTTATACTTACAAAAGATTCTTGGCTTTTTAAAATGATAGATTTTTTTAATAATAGAAGATTTTTTAATAAGTTCAACATTCGAGCACCTTTGATTTGAACGAACCAAACGTCATTTCTATGAACATAGCGCATGAGGCTGGGCCACTTGAAGGATTAATACTCGCGATAAGTAATTTCAGGGAAAAATGTTATAAAAAAGAAATTGAGTAAAATACATGTACATACATCATTAAATCCCAGAATTAACTAAAGTGCTACAAGGCCACACCACCTTTTTTCCATCGTCATATCCAAATATAATTCTCTAAAAATACGAAGGCGCAGCTAATGGACCGAAGGTGTGAAACAGGGTGTTCGCGAAAAAAATATGGAGTAATCTGGGCATGTTGGAGCTTTCCTTCATCGCTATGGACGCGAGATCGAAGAGAACTACTTTTTTTCAGTCTTTCAAGGACATGGAAGAACGTGACGTCAAGAGAGGTTTAAAAATATGACAAATCAATCCGCCACTCCGAAAAAATTGTTTTGCGAAATTCATATTTTCTCAAAATCTATAAAAATGCACTATATTTCAGTAGAAAATTATACTCTTAGCTATGAGAAAAAATATTGGACAAGAAAAGACAACTGAGTTGCTCAATGCATCCAAGAATGATCGAATGGGTACTTTTTAATTCTCCTATTGATTCACTTCGGATTAGCACTAGCAATCCATTTGCATAAATTACACCCGAGCAAAAAAATTATGAATACTAAAAAAAATTACTGAAGCTCCACTCGATGAAAGAACTATGCTCATGAACGAAAATTTCTAATACAAGTCAAATGCGAGCACTTAAAATGCAAGTAATCGCCTACAATCCTAATGAACGTCCATTATTTTGAAATACTCTAGAAAATATTAAACAGTGGCCATATATGCGTTGAAAAATAATGCGTTGCGTTTTTTGTTTAAATTATTTGTTAAATAACACCATATTCAAGGACAGCTCCCGATGGACTATAACTCAGATAAGTTTCATTGAATTCTATGACGTATTTCTGACACTTCCCTTATCAGTTGTACAGGTAACGTTGTATTCCGACCACCGATGACAAGAGTATGCCACAAATTCCAATTTAATCGTTCATATCCCCAACAATAGGGAGTCTCAACAGAGTGGATCGCGAGGAACAGTGACCTGATAACGTGTCTCTTGAACGAGGGGAGTGGGCATCAAATATGAATGTGTACCAGGACACCGGGGGAGAGCGTCTACGAACTTCGAAGGGGAAATCAATAGGGCTGACGCAATAGACTTCCCGTCGGGGTTCTCTCTGAGTGGTTCGCAGCGGGAGGTAACAACGGCCTTCGATAATAATCCACCGTCAACCGAGACGGCTGCGAGCAGATGCACTGGGTGGGACATGGCTGAATTTTTGCGACGCTCATTGTTCTACTGGTGCCGTTAGAGTTATTACACAACGCCAGCCATTGCGAGAATGGCATCAAGTACCCGATTGGCCATGCAAAAGAGTTACACTTCGTTCACAATAACTTGACTCGGCTTAGCTACGGAATTATCGACTTAATAAGGGCGTCTACAGGTTCAAACACACTTAAAGCAGCGCGCCGTTAAGTTGCGTTTATACTGTGTAACATGTTATTTAACATGTTATGTGTAACAAGTTACTAGTAGTATTTGTTTTACATAACATTTGCTTTATAACAAGAGTCCAGTGGAGCCAAAAAATGCACAAATAACATGTTACATATTCAGTCCTAGCCCACCATGGCAACTGGCTATCCCCACCATGCGACTCACCTCTTTTCTGTTACATGTTAAACATTTTCCCACTTCGTGCAGGAAACCAAAAACTTGTTATATAAGACGAAATTTTGTTTTTTAACACAATGTTACATGTAGCTTGTTACACGGATTTGTAATTTTTTCTTAAAACATGTTATATATGTAACATGTTTACATAACATGTTACACAGTGTAAACGCACTTAAACTGGTCCCATAAGAGATATTGCAAGGCGCCAGCCCCTGCGAGATGGCATCAAGTACCCGATTGGCCATGCAAAAGAGGTAAGCGTCGTTCGCAATAACATAACTCGACTTAAATACAAAGTTTATTACTTAAGAAGAGTGCCTACTGGTTCAAACATACTAGAGGCGGCGTGGCGTACCTAGTCCCGTAAGAGATATTGCCCAACGCCAGCCCAGGCGAGAGAATGACATCAGGTACTTGATTGGCTATACACAACATTTAAGCATCGTTTACAAAAACTTAACTCGATTTAACTACAGAGTTAACAAATTAAGAAGGGGTTCTACTGCTTCAAATCCACTTATAGCGGCGTGACGTAACTAAATATAATAATAATAATATATATTTATTGCTCCTTAAACAATTTTTAATTTTAAAATAACATAGATAGATATAAAAACAATTTTGGGGCTATAGGTGACCAATGAGGCTTTTTCTTGTTGGTGGGATCACCTTCAAAAATCAATCGTAATACTGTGTTTAAGATGTATTAGCAAAATAAATCGATTGATAGGTATGTAATATACAGTAAAGGTAAAGTGAAGAAAATACAATGCAATTAAAATCGATTTCGAACTGGCCATTAGCTTGGGAAAACACAATTTTCTCTTACTTATATGGAGCAAATTCGATGCCTCTAAGGTCTATCAACAATAAGATGAAGAATCATAAGTTCTAGTGAATAAATTTTACAAGTGATGCATTTGTCTCAGCTGTCGTTTGTGTATTATTCACTTAAATCGGTCTGAGAAATATCATGTGAAGTTACGCCGAGTTGAATTGGTATGAATTAGGATTTAAAAACGTGCTGACACGGCATCAGAAGAGTACCAGAAAACCATATTTATAGTTTTCAATCCAGGCATACCACTCAGTTCTAAGGGTGATAGTATACTCCGAGCACCGATGACAAAAGCATACTACCAATTCCAATTTAATGGTTCGTTTCCTCCAGCAATAGGGAGTCTTAACAGATGAGCTAACAAGATGCTATTACTCTATGCTGCCATTACTCTCACGGTAACTTTTCGGTGTGACAACATTCGCTGGGTGATTCAACCCGAAGGTTGCTTTCGATAGGTAAGGGTAGAGCATAGAGTATACCATAAGCTTATAAATGACAAATATTCAAGATATGGGTCCATTTCCTTTCTCAGGGCTACTTAGAATCTCGAGGATTTATGCTGGAGGTCTCCAAAGGCCTCAACCGGGAATGGAACCCAGGACCCTTCGATAAGCGATATACCCACTAGGCTACTACACTTACCTGGGGTATGACTAAGGAGTCTTTAATTATTTCAGCTCTGCATGAAATACTTCCGCTAAAATATGTGCATTGAATAATACTTGTATCTTTGCCGAGTGTCGAAAAAGGGTGATGTCCAACGTAGAAAATAAGATAACTAGCTCAATTGTGATTGAGAAAAAACGAGAGTTCCGGATTGACGCAAATGACAATGGATGCATGGACAAGAATGGTGTGAGCTGCCTGAACCTGTCTTTAAAAAAAATGCAAGAAAATAAGGTATTGATGTTAATATCAACGAGATTAGAGTTATTTTTCATTATTTAAACTCATGGAAAAGTATCTAAAAGTCTTATTTTTATTACTATAGTTTTCGCTTTCGTTGGGTATAAGTTTTTAGTGTAGAAATGTAAAATTTTGGATGTGACTTACATAAGTTTTTCTAAATTTGGGATCACTTAAAGTGGAATGGTAGTCCGATAACCAAACTAAAAAAGATTTTCAACCTCAAAAGAACACAAAAGTGAATTTTTAATATCAAAGAGAGAACCAAAGTGTCAATTACCAAAGGATCCTCCGTTATATTACATACTATTCATCGTTTTCTTCTATGCTTCATATTGAGCAAGGAATACATAAGTTAAATTCTTAATTTTTAAAAATTATTTTATGAAGGGTTCATCAGCAGAACAAATATCAATTTAAACATTTTATCTCGACTCGCAATCGTAAAAATTCGGGGATCGGGTTGGTGTGGTGGCTAGAGTGTTGGCTTCCCACCCTGAGTGATCGGGTTCAAATCCCGGCGGTGGCAGAGATTTTTCAGAGATTGCTCGATCCCTGTTTCAATGTTGTGTGGAGGACATTTCAAAAGCAACACTCCGTCCGTCGGATGGGACGTTAAGCCGTGATCCCCTTGGCGCCTTTCGTTAAGAGCAGGCTAATGCCGACGCCGGGTTTCTCTCCACCCTTCCTTACCTACCCTTCCCTCATGGCGCAAATGACCTCAGCTGTCGGTCGCCTCCTCTAAATACCATACCATACCATACCCGTAAAAATTCACTATATTTGTGTATAAAGACTGAGACTACAAGGTCGTATGAATTTTACCCAAGGTTATACAAAAATTTTGAAAAATCAATATGCTCAAGGAAACGGTGAGATTTGGTGATAGAACCACCGCGAGTCGTGACGAATGTGCCCGGGATTATTGACTTAGCGATTGATTGTTTTCCATCCAATTCAGTTTCCTGCGATAAAATCAACGTCTATCAACGCGGAGTCGATATTTTTACCCATATTTCAGTAGGAAAATAAATATAATGAAGGTTAATATTCTCACAATTTTCAGTACTTAGCACATTTCAGGTGTGATTGAGCAAATGAAGATGTGTAATACATTGATCAAACAAGGACATGCCACACCATTTTGCATAAATGTTAATTTGTTTACTGCATAGTATCACTCTATTTAGCAGTGGCCAACTTACGTCACAAGGGAAAAAGATTGGAGCAAGTAGAGTCATTCACCCACTTCGGGACCAGTATTGACAGGGGAGGAAAATTATTAGAGACATAAACTGTCGTCAATCCATTTCCGCCGAGAAAAATGTATGCTTACGATGATTAAGTGTTTCACTCCTACGGTTGTCTTGTGATCCTATTCAATATTTTGGTGATGCATTCATCAAACAGTTTTCTCAGAATGACCCGTGACCAAATAACTACCCAATATAATACTGCCCCGCTGAGCAGTAACGGTGTCAGAATCTAATTTGATCTATTTTTTACCAATATAAAAAAGGATTAAATCTTCAGGTAAAGCAAGGATTAAATCTTAAGGTAAAGGCGTCGGCCTCGGTGGCGGCGGGGTAACGTTCTCGCCTGCCAAACAAGAGGTCGCTGGTTCGAGTCCCGCCTGGGTAGGTTTACCCGGTCCAGGGCATGGTCTTTTGTATACGTTTACTTGTTACATTTGTTGAACACCCCGGTGTAAAATGGCCAATAAAAGCTGAATTCGGTGGTTTGAGAATAAAATAAAAAAATAAAAAAACAGAAAAATTCAGGGGTATTCCAGTTATCAATAAACAGAATATTCACTTCTGGAAGATTTAGATTGACAAATTATTCGTTTGCAATCACTGTAATATGAAAATACATCATTTCGAAAAAGCTGACTCATTGCGGTTAAACTTCAAACGGCTTATATTTATTTATATTAGTCCTTAAAGCCATTAAGCCCCTAGTGTTGTTGATTGGGATCACAGCATGAAAATATATTTAAGTGATTTTCGTTCAAATAAAATGAAAGAGCTAGATATTTCAAACATTTCTTACGTGGAATATTCGATTAATCCAAATTTGATCGCATTCCAAGAAGAAAATATAAGAACCAAAAGTACCGAGGCGTCATGTAGGTCGGAGGCGACTGCATCCCAAGGACAAAGCCAGCTGGAAGAGATCCAAGTTAAATAACAAGCTGGCAAATCCTAGTGCGGTAGGAATGCTGGTAGCATTACCTCATATTAGGAGAGACGCCAAAATAATGGAATGTTACACCATATCGCGTACTCAATCAGCTAATATGTTTTACAGAAGAACCTCGCGTATACGTAAAAACTGTGACCGGGTATGAACAGGTGAACGAACATCCGGATAAAGCGGAAGCAATAGAAATGCCAATAAAAACAATCAACATCAAATAATACAATAAAAAATAATGTAATAGAATGCTTATTTATTTATCATGATATCGACCATAAAAAACTTACCACACAATAAAAAAGGCAGAGGTATAGTGTATTTAGTTTTTGTTTTGAAAGAAATCGACTTTCTTCAGTAGTTTTGATTTACTGTGGCGTTTTACCGCAGCACGATCGCGTAATTGCTAGAATAAAAATATTGCGACTACAATTATTCTTTATTTTTACATTGAAAAGTATAATCTTGTATGGCACTTTTCGCGGAATAATGGCCCATATCTTTGATCTCTATGGACGGCGAGATGTATCACTGAGGTTCGAACAAACGAAGGTAAACTGCATTTACTAGATGTACCCCAGGACTGGATATTAAGCACATGAGAAAATACTACTTTCCCTTGTACGCATAGAGAGGCGGAATGTTGAAATGGGCAATTAATCGTTACAAAAGGATCGCAGCAAACTCGGAAAACTCTTACGTTTGTTTGAGCAGGTGAGGGAAGAGATCACCCCACACTCAGCCAAAGACGCGTAAAATAACGCGTCACTCGGAAAGGTATCTGTTCTTAATTGCTCGAGCAATCTAAGCCTAACACGTTAGTATCTAACGGCTTCCAACCTAATTACGCAGTTTTAAATGAGTCGTGTATATTTACTTTATTTTTGTTTAGTTCACAAATAGAATCATTCGACGCGGGATCCATTACGTTAGCGGCGTATTTGAACCTTATGAGGGCGAAGTAGTATCTGTATTTCACTTCTTCATCCAAATGAACTCGAGGGCGTGACGGCATATGATCACACGTGTTCATACTTGCTTCCGGCTACGAGAAAAAAATACCTGCCCAGTTTTCCTTACGCTGCACATTATACCTGCCTCGGTAGATAAGAACGTCCGTTTTCCACACAGCCCAAAGCTGCCTCGACCACTACCTTCCGTGTTACACACATTACTCCTTACCCAACTTTCCTGACCTCGAGCGCCCAAACTTCGCATATTACCGCTATGGTAACGGCAATAGTTAGTCTCTCGAATCTTAAGTAGGTAGTTAGATAGTTATATGTGTGCGGTATCTATGGACAGAAAACATTTTGATTTCATATGGAAAAAAGTTGTTTCTTAGCTGGTCGAGGCGTATATTAGACATAACTAGCCAAACCAAAAAACAACTGTTGGCGCCCGTTGATTAAGCCTCTTTCACGAGGATCCCATATACCAGCAGTGCACTCAAAATAAGGCTTCACGAGAGAAAAGTAGCCCATGGTCCATAAAGTTTTACTGTTGCGTAGAGCATGTCAAATAACTCAACAATCTTCCATATTTTCAATCAACTTCTTCCACCATTACCACCTTTTTCCAGTTCTGGCACCTAAGTTGTCCCAGGGTTGATCAATAATTATATATTCCTTAAGTATATAATGTATTCCTTAACACATTTTTATGATTTTTAATTAATATTTTCTAAAAGCATGTTTTGTGTATTTCAGCTTTATAGGCATTATTACCTCGATAAGAATTTGGCATGTTTTGCCTTTGCATGAATGTAGTTGTATAATTTATTAGTATGCGTAATTTTATTGGACCGTGTGGTGTGCATGCGGGAATCCTATTGCATGCTGAATGCTGGTGATTAATAACCCCCTTCCAAACACCTTAGAGGTGGCTCGCAGGGTATAATGCAGATGTAGATATAGAATAATTCTTTAAGGTTGTGAATTCATTTTTCTTTAATTGTATTTGCATTCATCACTTTTATACATCATACTTGGTCCGAGAATTCTTTTCGCAAAACGAAGAACCAGCTATTGGTCATTTGCGGAGAACGGATTAGTGGACCTTTTCCCGACCCTTTTTGACGGTGATAAAATGTGCGGAATAGGGACGAGACCGAAACGTCAAGACTCACCAGTGCTCCCGTCCTGCGTGTCAGTGACGTCGATCGTGAGGGCCTCGAGACGGGGCAGCATGTCGAGCAGGTCTGCTGGCAGGGAGCGTAGTCGTGGCTCCACCAGCATCAGCTCCACTAGGCTACCCTCGAGGCCGAGCAACGCGGCGCTGGACACCCGTTCGAGTCCGCTGCGGTGCATGAGGAGACGCCGCACCCGGAGCGGAGAAAAGGCGCGGCCGGGAAGACCTGAGATGGTGCCACCCTCCACCACAAGCTCGTCCACGGGCGAAGTGCCCCTCCACAGGGCCACGGCAGCCAGGCCACGGGTCAAGGCCTCCAGCTCAGCACCGCTACACCTGCAGGCCAGAAAGCCATTTTACTATGAGAGATAATCTACCGATAGGCATAATTACATGTGGTGCTACAGAAGAAAGGCGAAAGTCAAATGGATCGACCATGTGAGCAATAATGAAGTACCGAGAGAATTAGGTCACGAGAAATGTCCTATGAAAACCTTAATAAGAAGGCTGAACAACTTTTTCGGCCATATCTTGAGGCATCTACATCAACATCCCTGCGAGCCACCTCCAAGGTGTTTGGCAGGGGGTAATGGCCTAATGGAGAATAAGATAGGTTTGGCTAAATTGTCCCATCAGTTTATCTTTTTAAACCTACACATTTCTTCTCTTCTAGATCCTTCATTATCTCCATGTATTTCATTTCAGAGCTTAACTTTCCGTTCTTACCATTACTTTACCCTCGGTGAGTCTTCATGAGGCTATCATTCCTCAAGATATGGCTGATTAATTTGTAAGTATCAGTGAATATATGAGCATAGAAAGTTCAGAAAGGCACATTTGTAAGCCAATTTCTTGAATCTGCAATATCAATTATAAATATTCATAACAGCGATCCCGCACTTTTTATATTGGTGCATTAAAATGGATACCCCAGATGGAAAAGAGTTTGGAATTAATCAAGCTTCCTATAATAGCAACCGCCCGTAGAAATAAAAACTAATCATAGCAATGACGTCTTTTTAATCTTTCGTACTCTTCAGCATTTACTATAAGAAGCTTAGCATGGAATATGAATGTTACACGGTAAAAAATGGGAAGTATTTGTTTCATTTTATAACGTGAGTTACCGCCAAGCAACATCCTAATAATCTCCTGTTGCTAATGGTACCTATTAAGGCAGCACCAACACAGAGAAGTACCACCCTTACCATAATACTAATGTAAATACCAGAGAACTTCGTCACCGGTGCGGAAATTAAATTACTTACGTCGATTTTATTCCGTGGCGCTGGTCATTAAGTTAAATCGATCAAGTTTTACCAATGTGAAAAGTTCTCAATACAGCATGTCTGTGCTCTAAAGCGCGGAGAATGGGAGAGGAATTTCGTCGCATACCACAGAAACATTCTTTTTTCTACGTCATTTATAAAGGCATCTTAACTTATCTTTCATCATGGAATAAAAATGGTAACTTTCTTGCTTCACAAGGTTTTTGAAGCTTTCCTTAGGATTCATTCTCAAAATAACCCGAGTCATTTTTCCTTTAGTATTGGCTTAATATCTTGTTTAACTTAATTGCGCCCCAAAATTTTCCACTTTATTCCTTAAATATCAACATAAAAATCCCTGTTTTATTTAATAGCCCAAAAGGAAAAAAAAACATAAATCACTTTTAGAGCATAAAAAACTGATTCGTGCTCCACAACAAAGGTGAGCAGAATTGGCTTCCAGTATCTGGTATTGTAAATCTTCATATGAGTGTTAGACAAGTGTCACCGATTCGGTTCCTGTTTAAAGTGTTTTTTTTTTTCAAAGTAACCGGAGAAAACTCGAGGAAACTCCTCAGTCGGTACTGTTTTTGGAGATTTGTTCCAATTAAAGAGCTATCCATTACAACCGAAGGCCGAAATGACTGGAGTCTACCGTAGCTCCTTATCTGCCTCTGATTCGTATAATTTCATTGAACGAACAAAATCATGGGATCACAATAGGGAGTTCTTTTGTGATTCATGCGCAACCGGAGTATGTTTTACGATTTCATAAGGTACAAGAAATCTTATTTTCATATTTATAATCATAAACTTTGATTCCGACAATGGGATGTCATTCTTCACGCCACTTCAACAAGAATATCTATTGCAACAGCAATTCTTTTGTTTCCTAAAATTTTAGGATATCATGAAAGAATGAGCCACGGAGTAGTTTCACAACATTTTCTCCTGTGTAAACAATGGTGGTTATTCGTATAAAAAATACTCCGGTTGCGCATGAATCACAAAAAATAACTCCCTATTGTGAACCCATGGTTTTATTCGTGCAATTAAATTATACGAATCAGAGACAAAAAAGGAACTGCGGTAGATTCCCGTCGTTTGAACCTTCGAATGTTATGGGTAACCTATTTTTTAATGAATACGTTTTAAGTTTTTTTTTTGTTTTCTTATGTTTCCACTGTCATAATAAATAGGTTTTTTTAGTTCTGTTTTTAAATAGGTTTTGCAAGTTCATTATTTTTCCATGCTACCGAATAATGCACCACAGGTAATTCCTATTTACCACATACATATGTAGCTTTTATTACATTTACTAAGCTTTACAAGCGAAAGGACATGAAAGAAAACCTACGGATAAGGTATCTTCAAAATGTACTCACCAAACTTGCAGGTAGTCTTCGATGGTGAGCCGGCACTTGCAGGGGCTGATTTCACTGACGTCATAGCCTTTGGGCGGACAGGGAAGGGTGAGCCCCTTACCCCATGCTCCCTTGTGTCGCCCCAGCAGGGTCAGGGCGAGCAGAAACCACGGGAATAAGCGGCCCCAAAACGGCCGAGGAGGGCCAAGCATGATCTCTCTTCACTCAGGCTTCTACCCTCAACCGGGGTCGGATATCTGGGGCCACATCAGCGAAGAGCCTGAGATGAAACAAGGAAAAAAGATATTATAACACCTGGATTATTTAACGATTAAGGTTGGAGGAAATTTTTTTGTGCATATGCTTTATTTTCTCACCTACCTACCTTACTGTCGGCGTCAAAATGATGTGCCGCTGTACTTTGCAAATTTGCCTCAGGACTTCAGTGCATGCCATAATAATAATGAATTATACGTCATTTTAAAGGAAATTTTATTTTAAATTCTCAAATATTTCTTGTTTTATGAAAAATTCAAAAATCAAGACACGCGTGTGCAATAAATAAATCCGCGCACCATAAAATTAGCCGTTTTGTCAACTTCATTAACTTTGTAACATAACCCTGGGAAAACTTCTGCGTCTACAAGATTAATCCTCCACAATAAGTTGATGAAGTGACTACGTATAGGTTTCCGCGATGTTCAGGTTCCAATTTCTCCATTTTTCCGGTGCAACCGCGTGGGTTGTTGGTGATGGCATCTTCATCTTCGACCTGAAGACGCTGGCAGCAGTGCCAGCGAAACTGTTGTCATCACCAACAAACCCACGCGGTTGCACCGGAAACATGGAGAAATTGGAATAAGTTGATGAAGTTAATGAAGTTGACAAAACGGCTAATTTTATGGTGCGCTGAGTCATTTATTGCACACGCGTGTCTTGATTTTTGAATTTGTCGTAAAACAAGAAATATATCAGAATTTAATATTAAATTTCCTTTAAAATGACGTATTATTCATTATTATTATGGCATGCACTGAAGTCTAGATATGAATTTTCAAAGTACAACAGCACATCATTTGGACGCCGACAGTGAGCATTGTTGACTATTACAGGTAATTTAACGTCTAAAATATACCGTATGCATACGCCTTTATTCTTGTGTAAAGGATGTTTTAGGAGCAATCTGCAATGCTCCAGGAGGAGGTATAGTGGACAACTTTAAGCATTTTTTTGTGCATGAGCTTGATTGTCTCACCTACTTTAAGTATTTTAGATCCCTCCTGAAACACCCTGTATACAGTACGGTATCCTAGTAAGTACTAGAATGGTGCATACGTTTTATGCCAGGTACCGATGAAATTTCCTAAACATTATTAAATCGATTATAGATCGGTGCGTTCTCTTTTATCATAAATATCTGTACTTAATAAGTTATTAGAAGAAAGGGCTTTATGATTGTTTATCCTCTGCAACAGCTTTGCTTAGGTCTCCAGAATTCAAGGTCCGATAATTATCCTTACAGTCATTGAAGGGCCATCTGAGTTTTTCTCCACGAACTTAAAATTTGAAGTGCGTAAGTTTTCAATCCTGTCGCGTTAATGATAGTGAAATTCACATAAAATGCCACGGGAAATAAATTCCCTTGGACTGGGAATTAAACCATGGACCTTTGCCTTTTCAAGCCAATGAATAATAGACAACTACGCTGTTCAGGTTTCTTGATTCCCACGGCAATTGCGCCAAGGCTAGTAATACTAGTTGTTAGACCTTGGTGGTCCATCAACGCATGGGAGGCGAATGGCAACGCGAGGGAGAAAGGTCTTCAATGAAGTCAAATCCAGTAGAGAGCCTACCTACGCTACCTAGCTCAACGTACGCTAAAGCCGCGCACGGCGATTATGTGTAACATTTCAATCCAGCCGCGCTAACGGCGGTGAAATTCACATAAATTACCCGGAACGGGAATCGAACTGCGGACTTTTAGCTTTCCGGGCCAAATCGCAAACCACTACTACATCCAGGAAAGCCAAATTTCCGTAGTTCGATACCCGGTCTACGGGAATTTTTCCCATGGCTATATATGCAATATTGTGAAGCACTTTTTTTTTCAATTTTATCAACATTGCAACCAGTTTTATTTCCATTGCCGATTCAGGCTCAGTTTTTACTCCTTTTGAGGACCTCTTTTATTTGGGCACGCTTAAAGGGACTCAGTAGCTTCGGCTACTAGATTTACAATATTGATGATTGTAAAGAAAAGAAACTACCCCTTCCTCCCCAAGCTGAAATTGAGCTCTCTTCACATTAATATCTCAAGAACTTCTTTTTCCTGCTTCGGCCTTGAGCTCAACTTTAAATTCATACCAAATTTCGTAGCTTTGAACGAGGCTTGATGCTTCCGGTGATGCGATATCATTTTTTCTACTTCCCTGTAATTCTTGACATAAGGAAACTTCCGAGTTTTCTTTTAAAAAACAAGATTTCTGGTGCTCATACAAATATTACAAAGTCCTGCTCTGGGATATACCAACATTTATAAGAGTCCGCTCTTCCATTTTATGGACTAACATCGTTGCATAGAGATGCTCTTGATATAAAAAACCGTTCAAGGAGGAGCCAAAGTTTTCCGATCGTCAAAACCGTGCATTTTTCTTACAAAGCTGCACGTCAAATTGCTAATACTGCGATGAATCGCAAATTATATTGAGGGAATGTGGATAAAAATCAAATACCATTGCAATTTTATTCTATCACAACTGGCTGGTAGCCGCAGGAGAGTCGGAGACTGTGCGCTAGGCCTAGATTACTAGAGCAATTAAGGATATATGTATATGCACAATATCTTATGGAGCGACACGGAGAACATCATTGGAGAACCCCACTATATTTCCAGGTATGACAGAAACGATACTTTCAGAGAGATATTTTGCCAAACGGGTAGGTACTGGAATACGTTTTTCGCAATAAAGGGGTTTAATAAATGCTAGACCTATTTTTGTTCAAGCATTTTATATGTAAACGGCTTGTGTCCTAACACACCCCGCCACATGTCTATTAAGGCTGCTGGCCTAAATGCAGACTGATTCTGTGGTTATGGAGATAAAACACTTCACACTGGGGTATCTCGACTTTTTATAAGAATGTGTAGACACGAGCAAACCACCAGTGCTCAATCGTCATGGAGGCGTAGTCTTTAGGAATGGCGGTGAGTGAGAAGAGAGGATCGGAGGATCGCAACTGTGTCTCCCCACTGAAGACGAAAGAAAACAGGGCCGTGCATTGTTCCCTGAGGTACCCCTTTGAACCTCTCGCGTCTTATTTCCTCTTTTTCCATCGCGTCCCTTTTCGAAGTGAGTGAAAGAGAGACGTGTCGCAAAGGAGAGGTCACGCGACGCTGGTGGAACAAATTGACAGAGCTGGGTGGATGCGGACTGTCTTCTTCTTCTGTTTCGGAAAGGGAGCGGCAAAAGGGGAGAGGTTTCGAGAACGGTATCTTCTGAGACGAGGATCCGGGAAGTGGGGTCTGTTCTATCACCTCGGGAAAATCCGTGTGCCGAGATTTAGAGCAATCGCGAATATACATATTTGCTACGAGAGAAATGGGGGCGACCCTGAAAATCCCTAAAAAAGTGGACGGAAGTAGTTATACCCATGTGGAGATGGATAAGTCAGAAGACCTTCACGTTTGTCTAATTAATTATTAGTGCTTACTATGCAAGGCCCTTTACAATCAGAATATCTTATTTAGATTATAAACAAAACATCAAGGGCTCCTTGACAAAAATACGAAATATGACGAAAAAAACAGAAGCATTTACGGTCACCACATCTATTATAAAATCGCCTGGCTGTCTTACATACATCTATACGAATTTAACCGATTCGCTGACGTGATGGAAATCTTAGCCGATGATTTCCAGGCAATTCAAGAAATAATACGATTTTAGAAGTAGGAACTTAAGATTGTGGAATGAATGGCTACCTAGATCGTAAACGCAAATACTTTCAAGAGAAATTTTCGAAGTAAAATCAATAATTCAATACACACAATCCATTCATATGGATTTACCTGATTTTCTGACGACATGATAATCTGAGCTGATGATTTTCAGGCAATTAAAGAAATTGTAACAATTTCAGAGAACGGAATTCAATATTATTGGATGGAAATAAATTCATTTACATCTACATAATACACTGCGAGCCAACTCTAGGGTATTTGGCAGGGGTGATCAATCACCAGCATTCAGCATGCAATTGGACTCCCACATGCACACCTCACGGTCAAAAAGACATCACGCATACTAACAACTTACGCTATCACATGCTGTTAGAAACAATAATAAAATTCAGACACATGCATTAAGGAAAACATAAGTTATTAGGGTATGCTACAAGTCATCTAACCTATTTGTAAGTTCTAACGCTGCAGTTATCGTCTCTTATTGACCGTGGAAAACACGACATTCTATTCTATCGGTTCTACATTCCATCCCTTTTACTTAATTTATATGGTATATAAATAATAATTAATAATTTACATTCAGGTAGAAAAAGGTTATGGGAGAGAATGATGAATTAAATAGGAGTCATATATCAAATGAGGGAAGATTAGAGAAGTTTATGTGGTTTTGAGTATAGATGAATAGTGACGGAAGATAGGAGAAGTTGTGTTGAGATCAGGTCAAGAATGTCATTGGAAAAGGATGCTCTTCGTATAAAGATGATTATGTTATCTAGTGCCATGGATATACAATTGAGAAAGAGACAGTCAAAATGTTACAATAGGAAATTTGTGTTTTACGGGTGAGAGGTGTGGGCACTGGAAAGAAAATAAAAAGAATGAATGCATCAGAGTCGTGGGTAAGGAGAGGGTTGGAGAAAGTAATGAGGGTGGATAGGTTGAAAAATGAGGAGGTGATTCAAGGGTTGGGGAGGAAAGAGCAAATCTGAATGGGATATAGGAGAGGAAATGTAAAAATGATTGGGAGTATAATATGGGAAAGAGATTTTATAAAATCGTATCCGGCTGGATTTTGTGGAAGTTATTTATATTCATGATAAAAAGAAGAACACAATGGTAATTTCCACACTTTTAATGTCACAACTCAGCAACCGACCATGGTTTCAACACGTAAGTGTAATTTTCAAGGTGTTTGCAAGTGTCATTGACCTTAAAAATGACACTAACGTGTTGAAACCATGGTTGGCTGCTGAGTTGTGACATTAAAAGTGCGTAAATTACCATTGTGTTCTTCTTTTTATCATGAAGAGATTTTATGCAAGTAAAGTAATCGAAAGAGGGAGAATAGGAAAGAGAGAGAAGGAATCTGAAAATAATCGATAGAGTAAAGAGAAGAAGATACCGAAAGACAAAGAAGGGGCCCAAGACTGGTCACACTACTGGGGATGGTGTTTAAAACCTAACAAGCATTTAAGGCAGAACACTTCATAGTGGTGATGGTCCAGTAACCTTTCCAATTACCCTTAACCAATCCAATAATCTTTTCCTACCATAAAATGTCAATAATCTATAACCAGAAACATTGTTGTGCGCCACAAGAATCTGTTTGAGAGGTCGATTGATTAGACCAAACTTCTTTGTTGCAGAAAAGTTTCTCGGGTTTTCCACCGGTTGATGTCGTCCATGTCTCCCGAGAAACCTTTCTGCAACTGATACGCTGGGAAAACCTAAGATCATACAAACTTCTTTGTTGTTTTCCTTCATCATCCCACGGCCCGCGACGTAAAAAAATCAGGCATTTGAGTTGAGAGTAGGCTTGAGTTGAAGACTTAAAAACAGAACACCTTATTTTTACGAGTACGGGTACAAGAAAAACAGCAAGACCGCGTAATAAGCCCGTAACTAGAAGGAGGAGACTGGGGGTTTAATTCTCACAAGGGCTAATGTCAGTGTTTAGGCTATGGGATACGGGAAATGAATACTTGAAGCTGCTTGGAGATGAGTCATCACGCAATACAATAGCTCAGGTTACATTCCTCCTGACGATCCACAACAGTTCACACCACCTTTCAGGAGTCTCATTACGATATACAATAGCCCAGGTATATTCCTCATTTAGCCACTCCAAAGTGTGATGGGAGTAAGAAACTAATAGATTCAACAACTAATTACTTGTAGAAATGTCCAGAGTCATAATCACAAGCAATATGCACCATTTATTTACTTCATGCGTAACATTCCTTGTTTCTAAGAAGATTGGAGCTGCATTCCTTTCGTAACCTTCAAAACGGTAAACTGTCAGCTTTCTTTTCAGGGCACTTATACCATATTTCCGCGTCTAAAGAAGGTACACAGAGGAACTGACCGATCTAAAACTATAAACACGTGACGATAGCGTCTGAAGTCTCTTTCTCGGATTCTACGTGGTCTCGCCCGTGGCAGGCAATTATTTCTCCGAGCTCGAGCGCTCTGTCAACCTGCCAACGGGCCTTTGAGCGTGGGGCGAGGGACAGGGAGTGAATCAAATTCCCGCATCTGCGGTAGACACTGCGACGCGACGGCCATGGACTGATGGGCCCACGTGCCCCAATGCGAACCCCTCGCAGTGTGTCTACCACGCAGTGGCCGAGACACCTCTATTAATACTTAATGAGGAAAACATTGACCTACTTTTAAAATGCGCTGCCCTTGTGATATCATTTACCTCATCTGCATCTACATGCTACCCCGCAAGCCGCCTCAATAGGCGTGTGGCGGGGGTTGCTAAAATACCAGCCGTTTACGCGCAAAATGGAAATGCTTAAAAGAAATTACGCCTGGCATTTATTTAAGCCCTTTATCGTGCGAGGGAAAAACGAACTTTCATACCTATCCGTTCGGCAAAATATCTTCCTTAATTTATCGTGTCCCTCATGAAAAAGACTTAATAACAAAGTTAGAACGCGTGCAAAGAAGAGCTGCCAGGTAGGTACGTGAAAGGTCGTTGCGATAGTCCTGTCAGTGTTAACTGACCTCTTAGATAACCTAGGATGAGAATCTCTGTCAGATCGTAGATTGAAATATAGACTACACCTTTTAGATAAATTCAAGAGCAGTGCCTTTTCTAACGAAGTTAGCCATGTCTTACGGACGCCAACATACTACAGAAGATCAGATCATATAAATAAAATAAGAGAGATAGGCTGCAGAACAGACAGATTCAGAATGTCTTTTTTTCCACGATCAATAAGAGATTATAAAGGCAGCGTTAGAACTCACAAATAGGTTAGATGACTGGTAACGTAGACTGCTTACTTATGTATAACTCGATGAATGTTTCTGAATTTTATTATTATTTCTAAGAGCATGTGATAGTATAATTTGTCAGTATGCGTAACGTTTTTTGGACTGTGTGGTGTGCATGTGGGAGTCCAATTGCATGCTGCATAGTGGTGATTGATCACCCCCTGTTAAACAACCTAGAGGTGGCTCGCAGGGTATTATGCAGATGTATGACACGAATAAATCCCAGGTTAGGCACATACATTACAGAGCACAATTAAAGATACAAAAGACTCATATAACTAAATTTTCAGTGGCACTACCACCTACTTCGGAGTTAGGAAAAAGACATCCTCCGAGGA